>NC_052121.1:819468-849869 GCF_012273895.1 Zerene cesonia | reverse complement strand
TCCCATTCTCCTTAATAGGAGTAACGCGTTCGAAGATGCGCTACTTCTGCGAATGTTCATGGGCGGTTTTGAACACTTACCACCAGGAAAATAACCAGCTCTGTTGTCCACTTATGGCATCAAAAAGAACTAACTATCTGCCGGCGGCTTCGCTCGTGTTATCAAATGATCGATTGTACCCCTGTACAAAGTGTTGGGTATATATATTCTATGTCCTTTCCCGTATCTTAGGCAATCTTTGAACAAAATTTCGTCCAAATCGGTTCAATGGTTCAGGCATAAAGAAGAGACAGAAATAGACAGAGTTACTTTAGAAATTATGATGTTAGTAGTACAAATAAACAGTACACAATACAGTACAGTAATATAAGTAGTAGAACATTTGCTAACCTAGTCCAGGTTAGGTTAGGTTTTTCGTCATATCAGTATTTTCCAACACGATTTTAATGCACACTCTAGAAATGTATCTATTCTACTATCCATGATTATTTAAAACTAGCTGCGCCCCGCCGTTTCAGCCGCGTAAGTCCGTATCCCGTAGAAAAATCGGGATAAAAAGTTGCCTATATGTTATTCGAGTTGTCCAGCTATCCACGAACCAAATGCTTCATTGCAATCGGTTCAGTAGGTTTTGCGTGAAAGAGTAACAAAGAAACACACATCCTTACAAACTTTCGCATTTATAATATAAGTAGGATAGGATGATAGCTTTTCTTTCAAAAAAGTCGATATTCTTTTACGAGAAGTAGCAGTTATCTAATTTTCACTCATAGATGAAATGAAGAATGTGTCATTTAATTAGGTGCGTGACATTACACAGATGTTCCGCGAAAATCTACGAAACATAGATCACGGCAGTGAATACATTCGAAGCAATTAACAGAGAACAGACTTATCTACCGCCTCGACCGACAATCATAATAAATAACGGTTAATGCCGGTGTAAATATTGTGATATTAACGAAGGGATAGACGTCTTGAGTTATAACAAACCGCCCAACATTTAGGCAAACCCGCGCCATTAGCATTAATTTAAAATATTATTTATTGTCTGCGGAGTGGCTAGTGGAAAAATGGATGCGGCAGCTCGTGAAGGTTTTTCTACGCATAAGAATTTGTTGGAAGGTATTTATTTATTTAATTTTAAAGTAACTTCTGTATGGTTTTATAATTTGATGTCCCGTAATAAAACTATTATTATATTATTGTTATTAAAGAGTTATGTTGTAATTTCAGAAAGGACTAATGACATTTTCAAGTATTCATAAGGAAAATCACAAAATTTATGTATTATATTTCGTGTATAGTGTTTAAATAAAATTAAATTCATTTATTCAATTGCTATTCATTAAACATGGATAAAAAAATAATCATACATAAATCAAGTCGAGTTTCGAATTTCGATATTTGGAAAATGTCTATAGAAGGAGTTGTGTTTCATATTTAATAATTATTTTTTCTGTTTTCTCTAAAGCACAATAAAATTAAAGTATAACAAATATTATGTAATGCAGTATAAAAATTTGTTTAAAGATAAATAAATAAATGTTTCGAACAAATTTTTAATAAAATTATTTTCAAAATAGTTTATGACTGCTTCCATATACATCCTGAACGCATACTTGAATCTTTATTATATAAATTAGAATTATTACACAAATTAACAACAAAACAAAAACTAGGCGAAATATTCTATCCATTTTGTAGATCAACGTTTGACTTTTGTTCACAGTTTTGATGATCTCGTTAAGTGTAAGACGACACAAAATGGCCCTAATTACGCCTAGTTAAGGGTTCGTTGGTGAATTTATGACCTAATTTAATTTTATTATTCTTTTAATTATCATTGTATCCGTGACAAAATGATCATATTTATAAATACGACGATGATGGGGTGATTTTAGATGTGTGTGTAACTTATTAATTCATATTGAGAGGTTCACTACATATAAGGGATTATATATTCTTTCAGTCAGATAAATATAAAAGTATATAATGGGTAAACTACAGTAGATAATATGAATCATTATCAACAAATAACCTCCTATAAAATGTCATGATTTACGGTTTTATTTGTGTGTAACATGTTTCATTTAGCAATTATAAATAAAGTTATAAAAATTGCAGTCTCTGATGCAGAGAATAGGTAGGTACGTATTTAATTCTGACAATCCTTATCATGTTAATAAGAGAGACTCATGAAACTGTCACCGATTCTTTATAAATGTAAATTTAAAGAATTCGAAAAGAATCCCTATTATATGGTCACCGATCCTCGATAAGTCTATAAAGCTGGTTTAAATTTAATTCAATTAATTTGTTCGTTTAAGGTGAGTTCAAATACAGTATAAGGGAGTCGATTACATACATACATATGAAGACAATAAAAGCGTGTTTAAAGTAATAACGAATTATACAGTCGAACTTGAACTAACGTTACGTGTATAATTGTCACGTATACGAGCATTACAAACAAAGGTATACATTATGAGGGTAGAAGTGAGTCATTAAGTGACGTCATATAAAACTACTACCTTTTCCCGTCAGGCCTATAACCCTCTATAAAGCTATGTTTATATGGATCATATCAGTCCGTGTTCACACTGGGATGCTTGGGTAATATTTTTGTAGTTATTTTGGAAAATATATGTTTTTAAATAACAGTAATGGTTACAGCCTACTTCCTTTAGTCATAAAATTAATTATCGAAGAAAAAAAAAAACATTCCCCATACAATTTTCTACCTCATAATGTCCCTTTAAAATACCAAAAGGCACCGAAAATAGACACTCAGAAACACGATTTACCATAGCAGACAAACAACGGTACCTTAGTATACTATAAAGTGCAAACATACAAACATCTACATATTTGTATATTGATTAAGGATGCTAGATAACATTGATATAATGCAAATATTTATTTGTATTATAACCTGCATTCTATAACTATTTCAAAGTTATTATCTAATTTTTCTTTTATTTAAAAAATAATATTTACTTAGCTAATTAATATTTGGCATTACTGATTGAATCGATTGTAGTTTCGTTATTTACATAACAATATAATAATTATATGTAAATATTTCGAAACTTTATTTCATATATAACATATGCGCGTATGTAACATACAATTACTAGTAGATCAGATAGTAGTCATATGAAAACGCGCCCCCATCCGCCGATAAGGCCTTTGTATCAAAATAAATAAAATACGTTAAATATATCCGACCCGGGACCGAACCCCACGCACGTACGTACAGACAGCGCCGTAGTTTGTGATGTTAATGTTCATTTGCAGACCTTACTAAATAATTAAGATAAAATTTGACGCAAAAATTATTTCACTTGCGTTGGCAACCCTGTTTCAATTAACAATTTGTGTGTGTTTTATTTGTTGAATATATATATATATATAATATATAAAAAAAACTATTACAACAATAACATATTATATTGAACTAGCTGCACCCGGCAAACGCTGTTCTGCCTTACTCTTATCATTTAGGGGTGTGAAAAATAGATGTTGGCCGATTCTCATAGATACCGGATAAGCACAAAAAATTTCATCAAAATCGGTCAAGCCGTTTCGGAGGAGTATGGCAACGAAAACTGTGACACGAGAATTTTATATATTAGATTTATATTACACATATTATATTGAATTATATTGAAAAACTTAAAAAAGGTATTTTCTTAAAAATAATATAACATACAGTGATACATTTCTCCCATTCTAGAAAAAGTTATGATTTATGATATATAAAATTTCTTTATATTATTGAGCATGTACTCAGACTGTGAACAAGATATTACGTAGCAAAAGATCAAGTAATTAACTATGATATAAATAACAATGTAAATATATTTTTAATGGACAAATTTTTTGGCCATATACTTTTGTGAAACGTTATAACATAACTAACAATTTTTAATAATGAATAAAAAAAAAATTAAGTTATTGTAAAACCTTAATACATAAGACAATACGAAACCCAGCGGAACACAAAAGCACATTCCAAAGCATTCGTTACAATTAACAAACACACACACACACGCAATCAGCACACACGCGAACCAATCATCACAACGGTGGCCATTACATCCACCTGGTGATCCAATAAATAGAGACAAGAAAAGCAAAATGTATGCGCCAAAGCCTCGTACAAATCTGGCCAGTGGATAGCCAGCCTGATCGACAAATCCGGTAGATTACGCGCTGATACAGGGCCATGTTTATGAGACAGCCGCCGGACTACGCCGGACTGCCGGTAGGGTTGCCACTAAATGCTTTTTCCATCAACTACTTCCTCAACTGTACTTGCTGAGTTCATAATTATGTGTGCTAATCAGATTGAGATATATTTTCAACTCGATAATTTTTTAAGATTGCGTTTTTTCCAAATATTTACTCGTAGCTTTTGATGCCAAAAAAACTTTATTTGGAAATTTTTCTTATGGTGTAGAGTATTTTATTTTTATTTTGAATATTTTGCAGGATTTTGAAAATATGTAGAGGAAAACTGGCTGTTTATTAATCTAAATTGATACAAAAGAACATATTCAATGTAATTGGAATAGTCTTCAATTTTTTATCAATAAAATAAATAAAAAGTACTACACTTGTTTGTGAAAATTTTATTTTATGTATTAGAGATTTTTGTATTTTTGTTTAGAAAAAGGGCAACCCTGATTGGTGCTATATTAAGTAGTTTGATTCACAAGCGTATATGAAGAGGCTTACGGATAATATCAAATATTTTTCCTCAAGCTAATTGTATTCTTTTATTACTGATAGCCATACATTAAACACAGGCTTATTAATCTTTCTATAAAGTTTACGATAAATAAAGGTATACTAAAATTTAGGTCACTGAGCCAACGCATTTATATTCAAAACAACCAAAGAAAAACTGATACTTTATATTTTTAAGCAAAACTTCCAAATGCACAACCACAAAAATTTATTAGCGCGTACAAAATATCCCAGTTTAAATCTCGAATAAGCGTGAACAGTGCGGATAACAAAATTGTAAACAGAATTCGAAAAGTTTAAAAATGGAATTTCGAATTCGAATACGGAACGTAATAAAATAAAATAAAAATGCAAATGTTATACAGTTGGCAACCCTGGTTCCGATACAGACGAGATAGAAGGTAGTCGGAATATTTCGGCTTACAAAACGAGTCCAAGTTTTAATAGTGTACCGTCATGTTTATGTTATGGGCCCCGAGTCGCAAGAGGACAGGAGACCGCCTGATATAGACTGCCGTTAAAAGGTCACAGAATTTGGGGTGCTTTGTTGAATTGTGCACTTTATTGGTGATAAGGAATAGTGGGTTTTTTGTGAGATTTACTTCTGCAAGCAGTGGATATTTATTTTTGTTACCCTTCGCTTTCCACTCTCTAATCAAGGAATAGTCAGGAATATACACAAAGCGAGTAAATAATATCTTATTTGTTTTTATTGAAATCTTTAAATTATAAAAAAATAATAAATATGAATAACATACTGGTAGGAACCCTTAAGTTTCAATTTGGTTGTTGTTCAACGTTTTTTTTAATAATGTATGTTCTTAACCCATGTTGATTTGGATTTTCAACTTATTCTATTGGGCTAGCTCATCCTTCAGGAGGGGAGCCTCTTCAATAAATGGACTATCTAACACTGAAAGAATTTTTCAAATCGGACCAGTAGTTCCTGAGATTGGCGCGTTCATCCAAACAATCAAACAAACTCTTCAGATTTATAATATTAATATAGATAAAATAGTCCGACCTCTATTCAACGGAGCGTACTTCTTACCAACAAGAAGCCATTTTCTTTACTCCTAAACTCAACACTAGTATAGTATCGCTAGTACACCACGTTACACCTGTCCCAGGAATACCGGAATGATGGCGACACTTAGTGGTAATTATTACGGCGCACTCAATCTAACATTGACAGCAACAAGGCATTCAGAAACGACTGGCGACCGATGCTCGTAAATTGGTCGTCTTAATTTACACCGCTTCGGGTAACCATAGATTGCTTAAGAAAAGGGATAAGTGTTTTGGCTTGTAGTGTAGTGCTTGTTGACTAAATTATTATAAAAAAATTTGGAAACACTATTTTTCTCTATTTTGGGCCGCAAGAAGATATAAATTATTCAAATTAATAAACTTAATATTCAGATGTTTTAGAAGTAGTTAAAAGTTGAGTTAAGTTCCTTTTCTATGCATAATTAATCTTGTGTTAATTATTTTATAATTTATAAACATTGATAATAATTAAAATATTTTTATTTTACTTATTATCAATGTTTTATTTTATTTATTATCAATGTAAATATATGGGTCGTATATATTAATTTGTAATTTTTATATAATTAATAAGGTATATACGTTATTTTTATGTCACATATATTTCTGTAGGTAGGCTGAAAGAAAATATCATAGTTTTATTTATTTATTCATTATGTTGAAGATAGTAAACATTGAAGATCGTCCCAGTATTACCAAAATAACGGTCACCAAACGCCAATACACTATTGGCAAGTACTGTAGGGCTTGCTCTTATTGATAGGCCGTTGTCGTCTTGAGATATGGCCTCGCAATTTGTAGTGTCGACTGAATTACAGATAATCAATTAATCGTGCCGTTTTACAAGAAAGATAGCACTCCATTACTTTTCGGAGGAAAATTCATTTAAATTGAGATTTGTTATTTTGTAGCATTGATGCCCACTTCGCTTTTGCTAAAGATACGTTCACATTCAATGTGCCAAAAATTAAATAGTTCATTGAAAGAATGTTGTAAAATATGCAATTATAAGGACAAGGACGAAATTAATTATGTATGTCTCAAATATATTTTTTCAGTATTCAGCATTAACTTTAGTTGAAACGATAAGAGTAATAAATACTTAATACTGATAAAAGTTCTCTTAAAACACTGTTCGCCAAGTTTTCTACCTAAATTTCAAAGCTTTTTTCATGTGGATAATATTTTTATTTGTAACTGGAAGCACATCTAGTATTCCTAGAAAATGCAATGTCAGAACCTATAAGAGTCATAGTGTTCTAGTAAAGGGTTACCATACACATGCATAGGGGCAGTAATATAAAGTCAAGTCAAATTGAATTTAAAAAACCGTTCCAAACAACCGACCTTACAAAGCTTCCATCTCTTAAGAAATTAACGTCACAATAGCATTAGCAGGACATACCAGAGACCTAATTTAAGCCCAATATCACCACATCAGGCCACAACTGCAAGACGCGCCCAAATCCACCCTTGACGCATTGGATTACCGCGTATTTACTGCAAATTAACCCAGCAATTGATGCCCAATTGATCGTCAAATGTGCGCACATGGCTATTATATTAAATCAAACAAGCTTTGATAGCACTTAGGGCACCTGGACAAAGACCTATTGATTTAAGGGCGTGCGCTTAGTGCATTAGGCAGTAGATTGATGGTGTTAATCGGTCGTGTATGGAATTGTAGGTGATTATAATAGTGGTTAGTTTATTGGGTGGATATTATAAAAGTCAAATACATTCATATTGAAATTGTATATTTACGTAAGCTCTTAAATTATTTGGAGATAAAGTAGTCTACAATTGGGAAAATTATGAAGAGATACATGACACAGTCATCATAAAGTATTTATTTTCCACTAAATATATAAAATAATACATTCAATATTTACCTATATCAAATGTTTTTTTTTTATATTCTCCTAACATTAATTTGGGATTCAGTGAGCATTCGAAGTAGAGAACCCTTTATTGTTGCATATAGCTTAATCATTACAAGTGGAATAGACCTAAAACAGTCACACACTAATAATAATAATAAAAACACAGCTTCAGTTGCTCAAGCGTATTTACATACAATATTATTGGAGGTAGAATTAAGCTTAGAACCGAATTTAGGAATCAAACTTAACAACAAACTTTGCCACTCGCAAAGAGCAACAGCCAAAAATAAGTGGATTAAAATCAAACTAGTAACTTACATTCACGTTCAACCGCAATTGCACGACGATAATACCAATAGTAAAGCCCCGCGACTGCGAATCTCACCTGACTAACTGCCTCTAACCGCCTCTAACTGGTTCTAACTGGTTACAGCCGCCGCGCGTCAGTTCGAAGCGCCGTAATCCCGTACAATCCGCGGCGCAAACTTTGTTCTGCTGTTTGCTTTGCGGTTCACGCATTTTGCCACACACCTTGTTATGTGCCAGCCGCTTGATTTATTCGAATAGAATTTTACGTTAGGCTTGTTTCTTTTTTAATGTTTCCATATTTTTGAGTGGGCATTGCGTTCAAGTGTTAATATACTCTTTTATTTGCTTCCAAATTATCTTTTTTTAATCTTTAAATCGAATTAGTTATTGTATTTTTCTGACAAACTAAATAGTTATTTCACGGACCGTAGCGTTCAGCATTTGAAACAGTATATAGTCTTGACTTGGCAAAAACATATGTATATTCTTAGGTCTGATTTCACCGTAACAAATGTGCCCAACGAATGCCGTGTACCCTTTTAAGTAAATGTCAGTGTCTCCATAGAATCGCAAATGTCCTAAATGTGGGTGATAAAGATTGCGTGCTTAATGCAGCGTGGGTGCTTGCCGTGGATCACTGCATTTGTAGCGCCCGAGTAGCGTTAAGAATTTACCTACTTGTTTTTTCCCGAATAACTATGAAGTTGGTTGGTCTTATTATGTTTACTGTTTGATAAAAGATTGATATTTCAAAACTTTATTTGCAGTTTATATTAAAGGTTGAGAAATTATTGAGTATATATTTATAAATCCGTATGCTTGGACCGGACATAAATTTTTTTTTTTAAGCTATGATCATACTTGAACGTTGCATTGTAAAAGTAAGTCGTGCCAGTTTTAATTTTACACATATTCCACTTGAAAATACGTAGCCTAATGCACAGTACTGAAATACTAAACATCTAACACCAGAAACTTTATGTAAATCGCGTTTAAGCCGGCATGAACCGGTTCACACCAGCGTAAACCGGTTTAAGGCGGTTTGAGCCGGCGCGCGCCCGTGCAAGTTTGTTTTGTCACTTACTTGTGTAGGTTAATGGTAAGTTAAGTGGGCGTTTAGCGGCTGTAATTGAAGAGATCTGTTTGGTATTCTAGGGTTTTATTTGGTAGTGCCATATTTGGATTTATTTAATTTAATTTTTATTAAATCACGCGCTTGATTTTATTGTTGCATAACATTTTTTTTTATTTTAGCTACGCAACTTAAGCTATGAATACAGAAGACAGATGCAATCTATACCCATTTTCCAACGGTATGCAAAAAAAGAGAAGGTTCCCAATTCGAGTGTATTTTTACTAACTTACGATTGAGTATATGTATTAGGTGAATCTTTGTTTAATTGAAAACCTGTGCCTTCCGTGTGGTTCCACTCAAATTTGTCCTAGTTCTATGTTCTCTTATATATATATATATGTAGGAGGAGTTTATCAATTCGACTGTGTTTTTTGTGTTTATTACCTCATAACTTTTAACCAGGTTTTCTGATTTTTATGAATCTTCTTTTATTTGAAAATAAGAGCCTCCCACATGGAACCTCTCATTTAAATTTAGTCTGTTCTTGAAGATTTGAAAGCGTATAAGTTTATTGTTAAATTTTTTTATTTTCTTTACAAACCAACACAAAACATTTGATTTTATAGAAGTAAGCCAAAATGCAATACGATCGAGAATTAATACCGACATTACTCATAGACGAGAGTATTAAAATCCATCCAGGGCCAAATAAAAATAGCCACGAAATAATCTGTCAGTGGTGGCGTCCATTTAAGTAAACATTTTACCGCGTCACCTCTTATCTACAAGAATAATCCTTGAGTGACGGAGGCTGTCGCCGTCCCTAAGATGAGGATTACGGAAAAACCCCACTAGGCATTATTTTTCAGTTTTTTTTCAGCATAAATAGGAATGTATGTTAAACTCTGACACATTCGGATTTTGCTGTACAATGTTGTGTTTTGTATGGTGGTGGCTTGATGTGGAATATTTACATAATCCTTTTTACAAATTCTGCATATTTCAATACAATTTTAAATAAACAAGTTTTCAATCAAGGATTATTGGATGCAATTAATAGCTTAAGCGTTTTGATGCCATGGAACTGCAAATCAAGAATTAATTAAATTAATAAGATTAAAACAGAAAATCGTAGTAAAGATTTTTCTTTTTAGCTACCAACTAACCAAATTTGTGGAAATATAATCACTGACTAAATAATAAAATAAAAAAAACGTCGAAGGTAGTGCTGATATTGATAGAAAAACTCTAAATGTGGATTAACGGAATACCTGAAAAGATCCATCTAAAATTACTCATTGTTTAATAGATTATGTCGTAAATATGCGTAAAAATATCGTTAATTTTGGAACCGCCATCTTTATTTAAGCTAGGTAAAAATTCAATAAGAAAATAATATTTCAAGCGCCCGAGTTTAAGTAAGTATTTATGTAGGTAGTAAGTTATTAACCATGCATTTATTAATAAATCTAAACTAGTATTTCCTTGCGTTTATTTTACGCGAGTATTATACGTTTAGATATTAAAATTTTTTAACGAATTTTAAATGTGTCTCCCCACCACTCTCGCTGCAAAGTGTTCGAAACGTCGGGTTAAATAATATCTATACTAATATTAAAAACCGAAGACTTTGTTTCTTTGTTTGAACGCACTAATCTCAGGAGCAACTGGTCCTATTTGAAAAAAATATTTCAGTGTTAGATACCCCATTTATTGAGGAAGGCTATGGGCTATATAGGTACCGAAGCCGGGCGGACCTAGGGCTAGTAATGAATAAATCGAGTTTAATATCCGTTAAGCCTTTAATTTAATTTATCTAAACAACCAAATGAAAAAACCTACACACCTCGAGCGCACATCCAAAACAATCCATTAGTCCTTAATTAATAATGCAACCTCGGCAAATCGAATCGGAGTCAAATAGTTGAGTGTATGAAGGGTGTCCATTAATCATTTCATTGTTGGACCCGGGTGACGAGTCACAGTATTGTGGACTTGCTGACGGGGATCAAGCCCGCCCGACAACCGGATTATTCTGGTTTAAACTAGATTCCGCCGGTTATGAACGGCCGGTAGAAAAATGTTTGCGCTTTGTACTGGTTAGTTCTAGTGTTGTGTAATTTTTATAGGCTTATTGTTTATTGTTTACGACTGATTAAGATCATTAATACGTGTTTTTTCTCATTTAATCTTTGACTTGATGGATATTATTGTAAGTGGTTATTTTTACACTACTATTAAACGATTAGTACTATGCTTAGGTCAATAATTTCAAATGCAATGAAAATGAAATTATATCATTACATGATATAATATTGTGAAGCAATTGGGTATTGCCTTGAAATATTTTTTATGTATCATACCTGCGAGTTTATTTCCGACAATTGGAATACAACAACCCATTTAATATTCCATCCCATCTTAAAGAAGCGTCCAGAATAACGGTGCACATTTCCACTCGCCGCAAACAATCACAAATGAATGGTCGCAAGACAAAAGGAGAGTTCCTTTGTACTAATGAAGAATGGTCATCCTAACTGTTGTGTTAGTGTGTTAGGCGTTAGATTAATTTGAGGCCACTCCGCTGGTGGGCGCAGATTTGCGGTTGTTTATCAGTTTGTTGCTGCACGGGTTGTGTTCATTTGTTTTATTCGTGTGGGGTTTTGTGGTGTTATGCTCATAATTTTTTTGTGCATCGTACATTTGTATGGTTTAAACAAAAGGTTTTTAGTTTATTATTTTTTAAAGTGATAATTATAAAGTTTACTTACTATATCATGACCACTTTATTAGCGTAGTGTTATTCTGTCTTTACTTTTTTATATTATAACGAACTAGCTGCGCCCCGCGATTTCACCTGCATAGGTCCGTATCCCGTAGTTTTGAGCTCATAAGATCACATTTTCTTTCGATAAGAATCTCGACATACCATTATTTTTTACCATTTTTAACATTGGAATGACTGAATAATTTACTGGATGGGATTGGATGGGATCGGATGGGATTACTTTCAATGTTTAGATTGAATTGATTAAAGGTACCTTTCAACCTGGATAATGTATATGTATATACAAAATTAGATAAATAAAATAAATTAAAATGGAATCATCTTATCGGGGTTATTAAAGGAAAAACATTTAAAAGACCTTCTCATGTCTAATGTTTCATATCTTGTTTACTTTAAACTGTTTTGTATAAAAGAAAGAAACTAAAGAAAGAAACATACAATTACGGTGAAGGCCAAAAACTTACAATAAATATGACAAAAATAACAGGAACACTTTTTTTATGTCATAGCGGGCAACTGAGCTGGTGGTTCGCCTGATGATAAGCGATCACCACCGCCCATGAACATTCGCAAAGGTTGGGCCTCTACGATTGCGCTGCCCGCTTTTTTGGGGTAAGGGAAAAGAAATGGATTAACGACTGGAAAGAAGGAATGGACTGGGACGGGTGATGGCAAAATATTATGTGTTAATACGAAGATGTGGCCATGTCATTGTAAGAAACGTATTTGTTGTAGACCCTTAAGGTGCGGTGACTGACTCGCTGTTTAAATTGAATTTACACACTTGTTTCGCACTAGTGGCAATCATTCTTCTAGTTGCTATATCAGAAAATTTTTCATAGATTTTCAGTAATTTGATGAAATATAAGATGAGTTTTAGTTATGTATATATATAGTATATTATTAGTTCATGAGGAATGTATCATGAGTTTATTTTTATGTCAATATCGTCATCATCATCATCAACATCAGCAGCCCATACATGTTCAGTGGGAACTGGCATCCTATTTGATTTCAGGTCATAATCCACCACGCTGGCCAAGTGCGAGTTGGCAGATGTCACATGTCGTCGAACTTTTTACTCTTGGACATGCCGGTTTGAACACGATGTTTTCCTTTAAAGTTTTGAGCAGTGGTGATGTTATCCACATGCGCGGATAATTTGAAAAATCTGTTTATTTCCTGCTCCCTTGCCTGGTCCCGAACCCCCTATTTAACGGTTTATAAAAAGCAATGGAGGCTCAGTGGTGAGGTAAAAGTCGGACTATGCAACTGTATTCCTCCATATATTTTTAAAATTAACTTTACTACTATAAGAAATTAAATAATACTAACATCTAAAATAACATTTTACTAATAAATTTCTCAGAAAAAACCACCATCAATTAAATCTCACGATAGAAATCGTTTCACCGTAAAAGTTATCAAATTCGCTCAGCATATATCATAAAGACGTACGATGCACCTGGGATTATGTAAAGCTGGCTTGTTTATGTGCCCATTGCTTCGCTAATTACATTTACTTTTACCTAATGAGAGCCTTTATGGCCATATCACGTTTCTTAATCTGTGGTATATCATATAGAGAAAAAAACATGTATATTTTTTTAACAAAAAATGAACAGTTTTTGGGCGATTTAAAATAGGAAAATTGTACGTGATTTTTACATGTTTCTTATTATGTAAGTATACGCGGGAAACTGAGCTGGTTTACCTGATGGTAAGGGATCATCATCGTTCCTGAACATTTGCAGAGGCTCGGCCCGTTTCGACGAGAAAACGTATGGACTCGTTAGAGTGAGGAAGAGAAAATGGTCCGGTTAGACATTAAAATTTATAGTGTGAGTAGATTTTGTATGCTGATTAGGAATTTCATCTAGTAGACGATCGAATATTTCATTATTCAATAGCTTAATTACACCATATTGATAAGAAATTTCGTTAAGTAATGGACGAACCTTTTATTATTTAATAGCTTAATTATCATAGCTTTTTACACCGCTGCCAGCCGATGGAAGCCGCGTGTCCCAGCACAGTTAATAACGCTTTTAATTCCTAAATTCAGACAAAGCTATTACCATCTAACACTATATCAAGTGGCCGTTATCAATTTATGGTCCCAGTGTATCGAAGTTGGTCGTTTGCATCAGCTCTCAAATTGCACAAGTTTATTCATATATTAAAACGCTGCGATATTTAGTGCAGCGCGGTCGATGTATGCTAATATATAATATTAATTGTATACCATTTATTGGTCTGTATCTAATTGCTTTGCTGTTGAGAAGTTGTAATGACGGGTTTGAAATTTAACGTTGTTATTTTTAGATCTCGGTTTAATGTTACAAACATATGACGATATTGTGTAAATGACGAATTGATTCAACAGATGTTTTGGAAAATCTTTGTGTGACATTATATCATGTGTTTTATTAATTGTGGGCAAACAAACGTAGGCAGTATAGGCAGAAAACAAAATTAAATCTATAGGAAAAAAGAAAGTGGGTTGGTTATATTTGCAATTAGACTAAAGAAATACAAGTATATGTAAAAATGTTTTCTTTCTTTCTTTCTTTCTTTCTTTCTATATGTAAAAATGTATTTGAAAAGTCGATGTTAACAGTCTCTGATTAACCTACCCTCAAATAAAAACCTCTCCACATTTATAACCTGGCCTATCAAAAAATCATAATTGATTTTTTCACGGGCTATGCGTCAAGCGCGATCGCAAATGGCTTACGTCGCCATATTGAATTAGTGCGTGGACGGAGCCGCTGACCGCGCACAGCGAAACCTGTGGACTGTTATTGTGTATAAATAATTATGAAATCTTGCTTTACTCTCAAAATGTGACATAACATAAACAATGCATCTTTTTAATACAATTTAGTTACTACTGCGTTATGATATTCAATAGAATGAAATGTAAATAAGACTAGATTGTAAGAATTTTTAAACTTTTGCATTGATATATTATATTTTGTTTAAAATTTAATTACTACCATAGTATATCAGGCATAATGTGACGTGCGTAGAACCCAAATTGATCCGTGCGTATTTATATTCTTCATGTAATTTTATTTTTTCTCTTAAATACATTGCTCTTAATATACGATGTAATTCGATTTATGATAACTTTAATAGACTTACATCGTACATTAAGCACATAATATTAATATGCAATAAAAATGATTTGAAGAAAAATCGTATTATTAAATGAATAATATCTACTACATCTCATCGCGATTTCAATATAAAAAACATAAGCGCGACGCACCTCTCCACACATTTCTCTAACCCGGTGATGTTCACTCATAAAATTAATTAAAAATCACTTCTCTCTGGCGATTCCGAGCAAATTGATTGAGAGCGGTGTTCGGTGACGTCACTAATGGAGTGACAATGTTGCCACTTTTTTTGGGATAATTTTTTTAAGTTCCTTACACTTAATTGCGAGTAATGGCTGTTACGAAGTTAGTGAATTTTTCATGTTGTTAAATTCTATGATGTCATTTGAAAGATGTTAAGATTTAGGTCTTAACAATTTTGAGAAATCGTTTTAATGATTGGGAGTAATTTTTATATTTTTTGTGAGATGACAAATTTATATTGTCTAATACGTATTATTTCATAATCTGTGATTTTTAGTAGACACATTGCAAGAAGTATTACATAAGTACTAAAATTTTTAGTATGTTTAAATAATTTATATTATGTACAAACAATTGTTTAGTTTTAAAAGTAAAAAATTAATATAGCATTCCAATGCTGTATAAATGCGATTTTTTTGAAGAAAAGAAAAACGGGATTCGAATCCCGCAGCGGGATCAATTTATTTCCTATTCTCAAAAAAAATTCTAACTTTCAATTGAATCATACCCACTTTTTCATACCTACAAAACACACGTAACCCCACAACACAATAATCGCTTCTAAAACGCGCTTACGAAATCTAGAATGGATTTCATCATCATATTAATAATTAATACTACATCTAGCCCATAATACCGTAACTCAATTAAGCAGATCTGCCTTCACGTATCGCTATAGTTGTGCTGGCCTCATAAATTGACAAAGTGTCCAACTCTCATGAACACGAATAAGTTTATGCTTACGGTCAGTGCGCGGATTGAAAACACACGGGATTGGATTGCGGGCGGGCACGCTGCGTTTTCGTAATGTTCGTTCTGCTGACATCCACATCCTTTTCCTTACCCTTCCCAGTCCTTTCCTTTATTCCTCTTACCAATCTTTTCTTATTCCCTTCCCAATTTAACGTCGGCAATCCATTTGTAGAGGCGTAAGGTCTGCAATGGACCTTATGCCTCTCCAAATGTTCATGGGCATGTGGTAGCGCTTACCAACAGGCGTCCCACCAGCTCCATTGCCGACTGTTACATAAAAAAAATGTAAATACGTATCGTTCGACCTAGAAACATATAGCCTATGTTAGGAATAAAAATGTAATTAGGAATAATATAGCTTTGTGTTTGAAACGAATTTAATTAAAGCTACATTAATAACTAAATTTTATGTCTTGCAGCATTACTGCATATAAAAATAGAAAGTTCATGTCTCTTTTATTTCATACAAATTGTTGTTGGGTATTTTAAGATATCAAATTACCAATTCCTTTCTAAATTTGAAATTCAAATTCTCAAATCGTTCTCATTTGTGATATAAGTATTGATTTAAAACATCAGTGTTTGTGTAACTACCATGGTTTATTTTATATATAGCTTAAGTTATTTCATCACAGAATTCATAAATATACAACGATTTAATTGAACATAAACGTAGTATCTGCATATTATTACTAATTAGCAATACTTAATAATAAATTAGATAAGTCTAGTACTAACCAATATTTCAATCCTTGTTAAAATTTATGTGTCCAGTGAAGTATCACATATAAATATAATATATCAACTGTAAAATGTCTAAAGGGGCATTTATGCAGTTTTGGTTGTATGCTATAATTGTTATCAATACATATTCATTTAAGTTTTCACCAAGCATTAAAATACGTCTTTAAAACGCGTCGGTTCATCCAGAATAGACCCCAGTACATCCCCCGAAGGTCCGCAGGCACCAGTCGTGATTTAGGGTCCAACTTGGACCATGGACGAGTTCTGGACCAGCTATGCTCGTGTCGCTAATGAACCATGCATTTCTATTTGTTCAGGTAATTAAGTAATAGGTGTGTTTATTTACTTGTGTTTGTGCTGACAGTTGTATGGATTTCATTATATATTTTATTCATATAGAAATCGCATAATATTATATATTTAAATCAAATAATATTTGTGTCCAAACTTTAAAGCAACTAGACGAAGTAAACTCTAAATTATTGTTTTAACAAAAACTAATCCAACTTCAAATTATCAGAACTAGACCAATTTAAAATGTGACAAGGGAGGCAGCAGCTTTCAAATATAAAATGAATCATCAAAATCGGTTCACCAATTAAAAAGTTTTGAGTATAAGACAAAAAATATTACATTATAACATAAAATCGAGTTTAGAACCTCCTTTTTTTGAAGTTAGTCAAAAATATTGTATCTCACACTAGCGGTCCGCCCCGGCTTCGTCTGTGGTACATATATAACCTAAAGCCTTCCTCAATAAATGGGCTTTGTGAAACTGAATGGATTTTTCAAAACGGTTTAGTTAGAGAGTAGTTCCTGAGATTAGTGCGTTCAAACAAACAAACTTCAGCTTTATAATATTTGTATAGAATTCGGAATGAGTGAATTACTAGCTGTGCACAGCGGTTTCACCCACATCGTACATGATTTAAATTTATGGCCTTTCTCAACAAAGTGACAGAATTTAAAGCATTTTAAAACGTTCATCTGTACTCGCTGTTATAAAACATGTTATCTTTTATTTTTTAAAGTATCACGTTTACCTAATATAAAGAGGCCAGGTTGTTTCAATACGCTTATGTCAGGAATTAATTTTATTCGAATTACTATTAGTCCGATTTCAAAAATTCTTTCACCGTTCGATGTGTGCCTGATGTATCTATGTCTATAGTCTATACCACGAACGAAGCAGAGGCGGATCGCTAGTCACATATAAATGGATTATAAAAATAAAACACTAAACCTTCAGCATAATATTTTAATCATTATCATTGTCATACTACATTAAAAACAACAGAATTTCGTAGATTGAAATTGTCTTTATGTGTGATATATTTACGTCAATAATTATACAAATACATCGAAATATAATATCAATAATATCTATATAATCATAGTTTGGGTGAATATTTACAAATACTCAAATAGTCAAAGGAGTTTTTTGAACTTACCCCCAATTGTCATAATTTATCACACAAAAATATTACGTTACAAAATACAAATATATTTCTGTTAAATAAACATTCATTTTAAGATAATATGTGGAGATTATAGGCTTAACTCATACACTTATAAAACAATATACCTTATAAATTATGATATAACATAACCATCTAACTGTTTAAAATTAATTTTACATTAAATCTTTTATTTGATATTTCAGTCGTGTCTCAAAATAACTCACCGATTCGGTTCATTACAATTCTTATTAGACGCCTCGTTCGCAAATGCGCGACTTTTCCAAAATTCAGCCAGATCTTTGAACTTTTCACTGCACTGCCTCTGATGACGAGGGTTGCACTTCATATTGGGATGGTTGAGGATACTGCTGAACTTCCTCACCAACGTCGTAACCGATTCTAGAGTAGACATGTCCACACGATCTATACTGTTTATCGTCGAACTCAGCTCTTGGAATGCCTCCTCCATGTGTCTATCTATTTCACTGTTGTACTCGTATTCCGTATCGTCAAACGATAAATCGGTAGCCGATATGCTGCACTGCACTATTTCTGGGAGGGTCTTCACTTTTTTCCTCACTGTACTGCAGGATGAGAGCTTCTCTATAGACTTAAAGATATCGTCAATTTTCTTGCATATTTCGTCCACAGACACCGCGGAGACAATTTGACCGTTGACGCAGTAAAATTGCTGCGATGATTCTCGCATCGGATCGTTTTGTAAGTTGCTTATGAAGTCCCTGTATTCGAGGGCTGATGATGCTGATTTCTTGGACAATTGCCGGCCAAGGTTGCGTCTCACCTTCTTGAATAGGAAGGAGGAATCGAACGTTGTCTTCAGGTCTATTGTGCTGAACACGCGATGTAATACAGGTTGATCATCATCAGCGTCTCCCTCCAAATCGACAGGTATACCCCACTCTTCTTCCAACTTTCTCCACTGTTCATTTTCCGAGAGTATTTCGTCAATATCAACTATAGAATTCATTTTGTAGTAACAGTGTCTATGCAGCGATTTGAATGCAACTACCGTGATTAGAAAAATTATTGCCATTTATGTCATCGTAGATTTATTGTTGTCTCTTTCTTTCATATGGGTAGAAGGGAGAAGGGTTGATATTTATTTGTATATTCTATTGCTTGTTTGTTTCACCTGCGTTCGAAAATATATTTTGTTTAATGTAATTACATCGTTTGTTAAGTAATTATTACTTGTAAATAACACTAATGAATTAACTAAAATGTAAATATTAACTATAATTCATTTGAATAATCTTTAATTAATGATAAGCGACCGAGGTTTCGATTCGTAATATGTTGTTAAAATTGCTAAAAATTGTTTTCGTTGCAGTCGTAGTCAATGGAAGAAGAAAAATGCTAATTATTATATTTTTATTCATTCATTAGTTAAACGTGGTTCTTAAATTTGTAATGTTTGAATATTTTTTAAACCCAACAAAGCAATATCAATTTGATATCTAAACATTTGAGCCACCACTGCACCATTCAGTTATACTTAGTTTTAATTACGCATTCTAAATGCATGATAAACAAAATAGACGACCATTTAAAAGCGGAGGATGGTTGCTAATTAAATCGGTATATCATACAGATATGTGACGATAAATTGTAACTAGACACACGTTGAGATAATGTGTTCATGACGTCATATTTGGAGTTTCATCGTTTTAATACGTAATAAGGTATGCATATATCTATCAGGTATATTCTTAATCTATATCTATCCTACTAATATTATAGATGCGAAAGTTTTTAAGGATGTGTGTGTGTTTGTTACTCTTTCACGCAAAAACTAATGAACCGATTGCAATGAAATTTGGTACGTAGACAGCTGGACAACTATAATAACATATAGACAACTTCTTTACGGGATACGGACTTACGGTTGTGAAACCGCGGGGCGCAGAGAGTAGTAATATAAATTCAAAATCAAACACTTTTTTATTCAATTATCTTCTTATAGAAGCACTTTTGAATCGTCATAACATAGTCTTAAAATTAAGCACCGGTATATAAAGCTGAAGATATTGTTTGTTTGATTGCTAGAACGCGCTAATCCTTGGAACTACTTGATCGATTTGGATGTAATTTTGTACAAAGATAGTTTACTGTGAAAGGATATTGGATATATTTCATCCTGGAAATCCCATGAAAGGGAGCTGTGTGGGAAAGACCTTGTAATCTTTTCTTTTAACTATGCGTGAAACTTGTATTATAAAAAATGCAAAGGCGAAATAAAACAGAAACGCGTCAAACAACCGAATAAAAAGTATATCCTAAAACACTAGATGGTCTTACACTACATCTCCACATATCATCGCTCTTAAAGACCAACAGTCCGTAACACAATAAACCAATAAAAGTAGAATATAAATAAAAATAACTGCCCGCGTAAATAAGGAGTTCCAGTGGGGAGTAAATCAGGCTCATGGTGACGCGTCACCGCTGAGTTATGGCGTCACACAACATAAAATATACAACAAAAACTGTTGTTTCTTCCAACAGTTTTGCCCCATATTAAGACTGAGCGTAAACAGAACGCGGATTCGGAACAGAGGCGATTTTTTAGAATGGAGTCGACGATTTTTTTTTTATTTTGTAAGACTTTATTGTGTTTTGATCTATACTAGTTGTATAAACCTATAGAGTTGTTTGTTTGTTTTGAACGTGCTAATCTCAGGAACTACTTACTGGTCCGATTTGAAAAATTCTTTCAGTTTTAACTAGCCCATTTTGGTAGGTAGGCTTTGACAAAAACTTGTCCAGTTTTCATAGCTAGTTTTACATATTTTAATAGTATATATGGAAATTTTACATTTATCAAACAAAATAGATACAATGTGGATTTGGCAGCTGATCTTGATTTTTTATGCTTCTGTCATATTTTTGTTACTTCAAATAGTAGTGTATCTTATACTATATGGATTAAGGATAAATTAACACTATTATTATCTATAATTTCGTGTTCAAAACCATAACATAGAAAATGAATTAGATAATAGACACGTCGTGTTTGTGAGCCTAACTAATAAATAGACTAAAATAATTTAGCAAACCAATGACAATTTCTCTATATTTCTATCTAGACTATCAAAAATCCACATACAGCGAAAACATATCACATTTCTTCCCTCACTATCGCACTTAAAACAGCACCAACATCAGCTCCCACCCTTTTCCTGTCCACTTCCTCCAATTCAAGCGAGTCCGTGCAGTAATTCGTTATTTTTATTGTTTTTTGTTATTATCGTCCCGTCTCTCGGATTACACTGTATGATACACGACGGCACTGGATGCGTTTAATTGCCGCTTTTACATAATAAATAACAAGATTAAGGTGAATAGTGGATTATGAGACTGTAAATCTCTTTGTATTAGTTATTTTATTCGAGGCGTTATTTATTGTGCTATATAGCGGCCCTTTGATTTAAATATTTGTAAGATATTTGGAAAAGATTGATAAATTAGCAAAGAAACAAGGTACTTTTTTAATATGAATAGTTTCCTTTTAAATGCAAACTTGCCTGAAATTCACGGGGCTTCTGTCCTCAATGCAAAATATGTATGTTTTAAATTATGTTCTATGATAAATGATCTAAATGAAATGAAATATTCTTTATTGCACAAATAAAACATTAAAAATAGGAAAATTATCTAATCAATTAATGACAAATTAAATATAAAAGTAACTTTACTTGTTACATTACTTTACATAAATGGCTTACATAAGTTAACGTCATTTCCAATTTTAAATTAATGAAATAAAACAATGAATTATAGTTATTTGCGCACCGCAATTATAATTAAAATATGTATCAGCAATACAGATATCTTCTAAAATGGGTATAGGGCGTATCGCTAAAAGCGATCTCTTCCAGACAACGCAGAATAGAGGATTTAAACTTAAATTGTTTGTTACTTAGAGCAAATGAAATGCTTTTTATACCAAATACATCCTATCCTACTTCCTTTCCTACTAATGTTATAAATGCGAAAGTTTGTGAGGATGGATGTATATGTGTATGTTTATTACTCTTTCACCCAAAAACTACTCAACCGATTGCAATTAAATTTGCTACGAAAATAGCTGGACAACTGGAATAACACATAGGCAACGCGGATGCAACCGGGCGCAGCTAGTACCTACATATAGTATGTCTTTATAAACATACCTGCTTATGTATCTATAGGATAGTACTACTAAGTTTTGCCATTAAAATTAAACAATACACTAAAATTGCACATTATAGAATATATATTACACCTAACTAGCTTTAGTTGTTGTATTAAAAACGCGCTTAACACAAAATTATAATCGAAACAAACGCGGAAATCAAACCAAATTTAGCATACAATTCCCGCATAACTTTTTGTTTGAAAACGAATAAATTAACAACTGCGCTGACATGCTGGCCCTTTGTACTTGCACTAATTATGTAATGCGAGTGTTTTTGATGGAAAATGCTTATTTCAGATGGTTGATTTTTACCTTCATTTAACAGTGTGCGAATTGTGCATATAGATAGGGAGGCGATATGAAATTCTATGCCGAAATTAATTTTTAATTTAGATGGGATTATGAATAGGAAAGCAATTAAAGATTACAATCTACTATCATAATGTTAAAGTTAAGTAAAAAAGAAAGATAAGACGTTTAAATCGCATACCACGCAGTTAAATTACAAAATATAAGATCTCAGTACCTACGAGGCAAACATAAAAAATAAATTATGTAATGATAATTTTAGAATACGCAATTGCCACATGAAATTTCTACATTACTAATCAATTCAACTCGAAAATGAGACACGTTTATAAGTGAGAAATTTCACTTTTATTTCATCAAAACCACTATTGTCTGAAATAAAAATAATAAAATATAGGCCGTGGTAATGGCTTATGGTTTATCTTAATTTATTTTAAAAGTGTGAAGCGAAGGTCTTTTAATTTCTTATGGTGAAGAAGGTCTCATGTGAAAGTCTTATAAAAAAACTTCTAGAAGGCCAGCTCTACAACCCAATACATAACATATTCACAGAAAAAAAACTCATAAGAGCCCAAAATTAAGGTAAATTACTTACCGCTCAATTTTCATAAAAATAATGTCAACCTTCCTGCAATGTTATTTCAGTTGTTAACAAACTTTTGTCAACATATGTTGACAATTCAAAAGTTGCCAACTTCAGTTTCAGAAAAGCATCAGAATCGTTACTGAGCTTGGTTTACTTCAAAACTAGCTAACGTTGGGTGAAATAATATCTTTCATCGAGAAGTCAGGAAAATAAACATGAAATTATAAATATAATCACCATATATCCTGTAAGCAGAAATTCAGTCATTGCACACATTCGTACATGGCAAAAACACTTATACGACCCATTATTACACACAAACACAATAGCGTATTAATAATACACACACTTTCGTGTCCTTACATATAATTTTCAATTAGTTTTATCTCTTCTCATATTTATGTGCCTCTAATGATATAACATGCGAATTAGATAACATATCTATACATAAATTAACACTTATTATAAATTTTTATCAACTTAAAAGACCGCACCACATATTCCGGCCATATTAAATAACACAATTTTACGGCTCACTCGAGTCCGTTACTGATACTGCATATTGATTGCTATTATTCGCGGACATTAAATCAAAACAACGCAATTCGCGGCTCTCATTACCCCGCTATAATATTTCCAGGCCATAATCAGCGATGTGCAGTTAAGATTTGATTTATAACTCTCTGAACGCCAGTTTTTGATCAGTCTAGTTTTATGGGTTAGATACGCGATAACGGAACAATGTGGGCTCATTTTGTTGTTTATTTCATGGTTTTACGTCTGGATTGAACCAGGGTTGGTTCCAGGGAGGTTGCGTACGTGGAGTTCGTATGTTCGAGATAGAATTTGTGTGGTTATTAAAGAGTTTTACAGTCTGGCAGGTTATTCAATAGGACCGACGGCTATAATTATTATAAACAAGCTGTGAGAATAAAAAAGGTTTCTTTAATTTTGTGTAGTGCACTTTTTAAGGATCGGTCACAATAAATAAATTCATGGGTTAATTGTGTTATGCTGATTAGGAATATAAGAACTAAAAACAATAATTGATTATAAGAAATTCATCTATATTAAGTAATGATATAAATCTTAATATATATAAATTATGTGTTACATTGTTTGTCCGTGTGTTATTACTAGCTGACCCGGCAAACGCTGTTCTGCCTTACTCTTATCATTTAGGGATCTGAAAAATAGATGTTGGCCGATTCTCAATCTATCCGATATGGAAAAAAAGAGAGTGAGAAATTTGCGTGCCACGTTGTATCTCCGTGATGGATTCCTAAACTACTCAACTGATTTAATGAAATTTGCACACCATGTACAGTGTGATCCAACTTAAAAGATCGAACTTAAAAGAATGGAAGAGAGAATACTTTATATTATTTCAATTACGATAAATATACTAATGCCAAATATAAGGAGGTAGATTTGGAATAAAGACGAAACCTTTAGACGAATTTTTAAACGAAGACGAATTTTTCGTATTATCTATTTATTTACATATAGTCCGCCATTAAAATTCATCGCCAATAGCCATGAATCAGCATTATGGCCGCGTCTATACGTCACTATCACTAAATCATATTTAGTGCAGTCATTACCGTCCAACATTATTGACTGCGATGATAATAAATAATCATCGTTTGGGCAAATTCTAATTTAATGTGCCTATTTTATAAGCCCGTTTTAGTGATATGATTTTACGGTTTAGGATTTCCGTTATTGTCCTGTTTGGGATACTTTTTGATATGAAATTATGGTACTTCTGACATTGTTTTAGTTTCTAATATAACATGAAACAGGAATATTTTAGAAGTATGAGACATAAGGACGCCTTGGTAAGCGATCGCCAATGTGATGTTATGATTGCGGGTTTTTGGAATTTGCGAATTGCGGGGATTTGGAAAGTGAATATTCGAGATATTTGTCTCTCGCGTTTTTACTCAAATGTGTAAGCAAGAAATTAATCAACTAAAAAATTAATTATTTATGAATTTTTTTTTCAGATATCAAACAAATTAATACTTGGTCCAATTTATCTTAGATCAAAAACAGTACACAACGAACACTACTTAATTAATCATGTCAAATTATATTTCTCGAACTACTTTTTTAACTATACCACAGATTACTACTACCATACTGCGTATCTCCGTAAAGTGTGAACAATCTATCTAAGTATCGTTGAAGACTAAAAGAACACAGAAGGTATGGCTATTTATCAATCAAATAAATAAATATAAAAAAATCACCACATTTCCAATGCATCTCTTACACTATAAAAACGCTCTCAGCCCTCCTATATAAATAACGAACTGTTCGCCCCGGCTTCGCCCGTTGTACATATATAGCCTATGTCACTCAGTGAAGTTGCAACTATCTAATGTTGTAAGAATATTTGAAATCGGTCCAGTGGTTTTTGCGTGAAAACGTTACAAACATTTTCTTCACTCAATACAAAAGATTCCTCTTTTGATATGAGTGTAGAATACATACAAAAAAATTCAACATTCAACAAACAAGTATTATTTATCTGTGGCATAACATAGATCGCTAAAGAATAGGTACTGGATACACACATGCATTCGCACCAGACACAAACACAACCGTAAAAACGGAACCACGCTACACACCCAAGGGAATATTTAGGCTTGTTTAAGTACGCGGGCAGTGTTAAATCCAGGATATACAACGTTTGCACGCATTGTAATAGGTGCACCTAGATATTGCCAATACTAGCCGTGCAGATTTAAGATGGCCGACGTCGACTTGCCTTGTTTTAATTGGCTAGTTTGTGTGCGGATTCTATGGAGCTGGTAAAACTGCTTGAAATGTGTGTTTTGCTTGAATAATTTTATATTGATGAAGGGTTTTTAGTGTTCAGTTATTTATAAGTAGGTTGTACAGATGAAAAATGTGTTATAGTTACTTAGCTGAACCGTATGGACATTTTAACTGTTACAAGATGCGATTTATACAAGGTTAAGTTTTTACTTAACTTAGTATTCTATGTTGCGCAAAATATAATAAAGAATGCATGCGCCAAATGATTCACACTGCACGATTATACTTTGTCATTATTTCTAACTTATAATTAATTCATCCATATTTTTCTTTTATCTTCTATCATCATATTTTCTATTCAATACTAATGATATGCCTTTTTCATCCGTTTCAATGATTAAATCTGATCTTTATACGGTTAAAATCATTGTTTTAACATCTCCACACAAATCCCCAGCGTGCAGTAACCACACGTAGCGAGTTACGACCGCGGCCGCGTGTGGACAACCGTCCGTATTGCAGTGCTGTTTATTGCGTCCATATCGGCCCACAATCAGACGGCCGATGTTTGGAGTTTTAACAACCTGTAGGTCTTGCAATGGGCGCGTGTGTGCGTGCGTGTGTGTGTTCATGTATGTATGTTGTATGTATGTGTATATGTACTTATACGTTTGGATAATTAATTATATAACAGATTAATTATCTTTTAAAATATTATAGAGCATAAACAAAATGTCGTAATATCTAAACTAACTTACGTTTCACGTAGTTGCTTTGGATGTATTAAGAAAGCTACAATACAATTGATCATTATTACAAAATTTACATAAGGTACGGTCTTACCTGAAAAGTAAGAAAATCAATAAACAGTTTTGAATTTTTCCAGCATTAGAAAACGCGATAAAAACAATAAGGCACTGAAGTGACGATCAAAATGCGATGCGGTGCTCGTTAGCAGAGCGCAATTGCCGAATTAAAACTGCATCCAATCGTGGCGTAACGATAATTATCAGTAATTAGTATGAACGAATCGAGATTGTTCATTAATTCCCTAGCTGAGAGGTTTTTTTACTTAACCGTGTCTGTTGTACGCTCAGTAATTGGTTTGACATTTAAATATTATCATCATTTTGTATCAGTAAATATATGTTCCCACTGCAGGGACACGGGCCTTTTATGGGACCTCATGCCGCAATCCACCAAGCTGGTACCGCGGGTTGCAAATTGTTTCTTGATGGATAAGAAACTTTTCATTTTGGTCTATTTTTATTGATAAAGTAAATATGCAAGGCTTAATTTTCAATGGCATTATATTTCTAGAAAAGCATCATAAGATCAGATACTCTGAAATGTATTCTATGCTCCCGTTGGAAAACATCGCAGAAAATATATATATAATATAATATTTAAAAAAAATACAGGTATGAAGTTCGCCAGGCTGGCTTGTATTTATTTTAAGTCACATCTTAATATTTATCTGAATTCTGATCATTTTCTATATCTTGAAGCTTTATCTTTTGTTCTTCTAGGACTCTAATTACACATCGGGCGAAATATACGACAAAAGACATATGAAAGACAACATTTTTGTTGTTTATTTAATCGCACAATAAACCTGTAATATATAAATGTAAATAAATAAAATCCCCATCAAAATACAACGAATAACAATATCGAATAGTGAAGCCATCACATTAACGAAAGTTTATTGTCGAGCGATTTCCGAATCGACGCCATATTGCATGGCGACCGTTTTCCCGCCACAGTTCGCGATATACGACGGAATTAAAAATACATAAACATGTGACGTTTTACGATAATTACATGCACTCGTAACATTGGTAGCTTTATAATGTTTTACATAAATATGGATACGATTCGGCTATTTTAATTGTAGGTACATTTTGTTTATATTTTTTACCGGGATTAATTCGGGGGTTTCATTGAAAAGATGCTTTATTACGTTATTCACGAAGCTGTGAGCGTTTTTTAATTATGTTGAAATATAAACGTATACACTTAAAATCACAGATGTCTCAGTAACGTGGGGCTACTAATGGGTCAGCGTTTTTGAGTAATGTCAGGTAGTCAAATCTTTGTGTGGCTTTATATATTTTAGTAGATTTTACTATATTTAAACCCACATCCTATTCTTTCCTACGAAAACCTTTATCACAATAAGAGATGAGGTAAAGGACAAGCAGAGCCCTCCTAGATCGAGAAATTTTATGATTAGTCTTTACCTGGAAGAGTTGATGATCTCTCGACACACAACTCACAGCTTTATTGTGATCCAAGCAGGCTGCCTTGTTATACAACATTGAAGGAAAACTTGCCTAATAATTTTTCAAAGGCGTAAATAATTAATATAATTTACTCTTTCCCCAACAATTACGATAAAACAATGGACATAAGCGGAAATTAAATGCACAGTATGTATGTACAGCTCGTTATACGAAATGAGTGAGTCGTTAAGTTTAGCTAATTACACCGAACGGACAGACAAATCGGTTAAACATTGTTATTTATGTGTTAATATGAACGGGATTAAATAAGGCTTTATATGTATGGGTTTAATGGACGCTTCCCTTGGCCATACAATAATTGTGAATTAGTTGGAGTTATATAGTTATAAGAGTAAAAAAATACATGATTATATTACAAACTGATATAACATAAAATAACATGTTTTTAAGATATACTTTTTTTATAGCTTCATAAAATTTATTTTAATAGTACATAATTAAGAAATGCGTGAATGTAAAAAATACCTGTTATCTAGTACCTGAAATCGATTTATTTGTTTAACAAATTTATTCAATGCCCACTACCATAACAGTTATCCCAATTTGATGGGGGTTACTACATTTATAATAAAAACATTACCTTAAATAGTTTTAGACTATTAATTCCCATAGAAGAATACGGGTGAGAATTCACCCCAAATAAAATATAAAAAAAGTAAACAAATAGACGTCTTCAAGAAACATTGCTTCCATTAACCATAAGGCGTTAACTTTTAACTATTTACGAATAAGCCCGCATAACATTACCGCAGCAGAAAGTTTGATATTTCATAAGTAAAGTTTATTCTCTTATTACGAGTTAACGGTGGCTATCTGAGGCCTGCGCGCGTAGTTAAGGTCGATTTATACTTTCGATTACGCTGGTGGATGAATAAAAAACAAATGAGCCGAGAATTTGTTGGTGTACCGCTGCACGGGACTGGGGAGAGAAGAGTATGGATACACCTTATTGTTGTCATTTTTTCATTTGTTCTCGAGCTCTTAATATATTCGTAAATGACTGAGGGGCAAGAAGGTGACCTTACTTACCAATTCCCTCCAACCACTTCATATCCTATGAAAAGGATTTGTAGACAAAGTATAAGATTAAGCGTAATTTGTAAATGTTTTATATTTTCTTACTGTTTAAGTGATTAATGTGTTTTATTGTATTTGCATTGATTGTTTGAAAGTTAAAGTAAATGAAATGTATTTGTTGTCTTTTCCGCTATTAATAATGCTATCTATATGCTTATTGTTTTAATATTATTGATTTAGAACTTTAACATCGGACATTGAACTAAATTATTATAAGTACAAAAATATTTTACAAACATAGTATTTTCTTGTGTTTGATTTTACGCGAATATTATATTCTATATAACATTTAGAAATTAAAAACGTGGTCGCGTGGAGACTGAGTCTCGCTCGCTGTAAAGTGTTCGAAACGTCGGTTTAATAAAAAATATATCGCGTTTAAAATCCGTTAAAAAGTTATTTATTTCTAAATGTTTTACAAACAGTTTAAAAACTCTATTGTCATATTTATGTATAGGTACTATTTGAATTGAAATCTATTTACGCATATGTATTTTTATAATACAATTAGTCAATGATAATTGTATATACATAATTTGTTGTCTTGTGTCTGTAACTAAGTCTGTTACTTGAAGCACGAAATGATATAAAAACTAAAATATTGCAAAGGTATTATCCACAACGTTCTTTCAGCGTCATCTCGAGGCGCAGACCTCCACCATTACACTTAATGTGTACACTAGATTTGAATGTACTATCAAACTCCAGCCATTATTCCTCCGTGTTTATTACTAATTTGTCCTGTTCTCTCTTTATAAACTGTGCGAATTAAATTTTATGAATATCCGCCTCGCCGCTGGTTGGGCTACGGCGCTACGTCACTACGCCTGGCGTAGCTCATAGAAGCGTAGATGCAATTATTTTTTTTAATTAATTCTAATCTACTTAGTCTGGCCATAAATACTGTTACACTTAATTATAAAAAAATATTACATTTGAATTTCGAATCTGTC
>NC_052121.1:741519-818468 GCF_012273895.1 Zerene cesonia | reverse complement strand
TAATAAATGTTATTTGCAGTTAACAATTTTCTTTTTTCTTTATTACAATATTTATGGCAAGACTAGGTATATCGAAACGCACAGGGTTGTCTGTTTCTAGTATTTCAAAGAGGGTTTTCCGCGAATGACTGATGTGTAATGTATGTTGCTTTGGCTTTAAAATGCACATTTGAAGAATTTGTCTTTATTTCTCAATAAGGAAGTAATTGGCCATGATTTCGCCTACTGGTGAGCTAAGATGCCTGATTGTGGTACTTATAACGAACGTGGAAGTGCTTAAAGTGTATATGTTGAGATAGTTCTTTTAATAAATAGAGGATATACTATATTAAGATGTCAGATTGTTCATCAATCAAAAAGGCCTATTTATCTTAGTAAGCTTCTTATATTATTATATTACCTATGAAATAGGGTGCCGTGAATTTTTGACTAGCTGTTTTAATTAACGAAAGTTACTCGACTTTAAAATTCAACCGGCCGATAAAATTAATTGAATTTTATTGAACTTTAAAAATGCATTGTTGGGAAATATATCGGCGGGTGGGAAAGTTCGCTAACTAAAAATAATCACAGTCATTCACCACTTCCCGACCGGGCTAAGAAAATCCTCTTAAAACCGTAGAAAGTTAAAAAATAATTAATGCTTTCGTAAATATTCATACCTTGCCTGGAGTTCAGAGTTAACCCCGCTGGTGGAACATACGGATTATATTTTGAAAATAACTGTCCGAGAAAATTGTGCGGGCAATCTGATTTTTCCTCCCGTGGCTAATTAGTTAGTCACCTACAATGCTTTTAAGAAAGTGTATGTAGTATTCGTACAGCATAAAGAGAAACTTACATCGTTGTACGAGTACTTAAAAGCTTATCTCGTGTTACAATGGGTAAGTAAAGCATTTTTCAATATAATTGGTAGTTTATTACAAACTGTATTTAGTATTTGAAATTACTTATATTTTTATCATAGAATCGCATGGAAGCAGGAACAATGCAGGTGATACCCCGGCTCTTTTCTTACCCTTCACTCAGACCTCGAGCGGGAGGCTAGTATCACATAGTATATCAGTAATTCATAAAAAAATCTACTATTGTTTTACACATTGAAGTTAAAAAAAAATTATGTTCTTACAATATCTATTGTATGTTCAACATTAAAGCGAGGCGTGGCCAAGCGCGCTCGTTCGGATTGTACTCGCGTATGTTACTATAAAAGGGTTACTCAAAACAGCTCCGATTTAATTTAAGTCGTGGTCCGTTATCGTCGCTGCTCCATTGTTTTTCTTCTTGAAATTTTATGCTCAATTTGACGTGATGCCGGTTTTTTTACGATTAATTCGAATTTAATTAGTTTCGCGCACTGCCCCGCGGTCCGTGGGTACACATTATCAAAGTTTACGAGTGCAGAAGATTAGCTTTTTATTATTTGGCTTTTTTAATCTGTTTAAAATGTAAACGTTTCATTAGTATCGCAAGAACATGTTAAAATAGATTTATTATATATGTAAGAAATATTTTTGAATAATTTTATTAGCAAATATCTTTTTCATACCATACAGCCCAATTTAAATTAATATTTTATTGTCAGGCAATATTCTGTTTAAAAGGCATAATTTGTATATTGAGCTGCATAAACAACTTAAACACGGCAACATTAATAATGTTCGAAGAGCAACTGTTTCTGTTTCATTCGCTGTTACATATTATGTTCTTGGAAACCGATCCTTGAGAAGTGTGCAAAGTTGGTAATACATTTCATCGTCATCCCACATTTGTTCCCAATGTCGCACGCACACAACACGCCAGCTCTGGGGGCTCAGGCCATAATCCACCAAGTCCGTAGTACTACCACCGAGCCACCACCTCTCTTTTTATCTATTTATTCTTTATTGCACACTTACAAAATATAAATCAGAGATAAACTTAACAAAAGCAACTTAAAACTAGTATACAAAAGGCGGCCTTATGGCTAAAAGCCATCTCTACCAGGCAACCGTTTTATTAATAAAAAAAATTCCGAATCGATTTTATCCGTTAAAATCAAACTAAACGAGTTGGTTACGCAAAAACATAACGTAAGTATACAGCCAATAAAAACGTCTCAAAAATGCATTAATATTCAAAGATTATCATTTTCCCACACACATTATACATCATTTCTCTAACACACTAAAGATGGCGCTGAGTGTGAGTCACAATGGATTGTATAATAGAGCTCGGGGATGTATGGAGCGCGATAAAAACGTATCCATCCAGATATGTAACACTAAATCACCACTTAATAGTCGAAGGGGCCGTAAATATGTCAACACGCGCCAATATCTTGGGAGGGCTTGCAGTCGCCATTTTATTTTTTCAACGATTACGCTGGTTTTTTGACGGGATTGAATTCAGCTTTGGCTATCTAGGTTTGTATATGACCGCCTTTTCAGTTTTGTAGTGTCTACAGATATTTAAAATTAAACGATTTTAGAGTTTAGACTTTAGAACTAGTAGTAATTAAACTCATATTAGTAATTTGAATTATTTTGTATATATGCGATTTACAATATTGTTTCAATGAAGGCTTCAAATCAGAGAAATCTTCTCCACGAGAATAATTCTTGAAACATATGCTTTTTAGTTACTTCTTAGATTTAATCTCAATGTTTATTTGTATGTACATTAAATTCTTTTGCTTTTAGCCGTATTAATTCTCTCTCTCTTCAGCCTTCCTCCGTCCACTGTTGGACATAGGCCTCTCCTAAGGCACGCCTAAATAATGTTTCGTATTGGTTGTGATGGTTCTTAATCATCTCAATAGATGGCGTGGGGTGCCCCTTAGGCACATGAAACCGAAAGAGTAGAAGAAGGCAAGGCAAGGCAAGAAACGCAGGTTCGAATCCTGCCTCGTGATCAAATTTTTTCTATTCTTTCAAAATTTCTCATTTATAAAGCATTTCAATGCTATAAAACTAAAAATTAAATAAAAATCTTTCTTGTTATAAATTCTTATCGTTTTTCGGTTATGCATAGATGTCAAAATTATCTTTAGCTATATTATTGGCCTTTACAGGGATAAAATGTCACCAGTGAGAAGACGTTCAAGTAATACCCCCGTCTGACTTAACCCTTCGCCGTGATTGGTCCTAAGACCTCGCTAATTCTTTGAGATTAAACCACGGTTATTTGATGTCGGTTTGAAGGAGGAATCAGGGTAATGGTTCTCTTAGTACCCTATTACATATTGCTCAAACTTACGTTAAGATGGTGCGATCTAAGAGAAGATCTGACTCAATAACTTTCTTGCCTTATTGTATAGACCAGGTCAGTCAGGATTGGTATAATTTATGCTTCAAAATTTATTAATACGAAACTATGTTATTTTTCAGTTACGTTACGTTGTGTAATATTAGTTCCTAAATATAGAATAAAAATTCTATTTTATCTAGCTTATATTTAGCACAGAACAGCTATAAATGATAGAAGGACCTGCGTGCCTTTCGTGTTTGAAAATTCTCAAAATAAGAACGTTTTTATATACGTCAGTACATTATTTTAACATAATATATAAATATTACATCCACCTGTATGTGAAAAAAACAAAACAATGACATAGGTTAAAATGTAAATAATGCATTGCTTGCATTCATAGGCACCATATTGTATAGAGCAAGCGATTGCGCATTATAGTGCGTTCATTGCGATTCAATCGGGAGTGTGGAGTGGTGTTTAATATTGGGAGAAAAGCGATATGCATTGTAACACAAATAAGTCACCATATACTTTCTAATCTTTTTTTTTTCTGTTCACTGATATTTGGTAAAGTGAATATATTAAATTTTTAGTTTTATAGCATTGAAATGAGATGTTTTTTAAAGAATAGAAAAAAAAATTGATCACGACGCGGAAATCAAACCCGCCTCCGTTAGCCACACTTAGCAACGCCTAACCTCTCGACCACCCGGTGATAAATAATGAACTCAATCTTAACATATTTTCAGGTTCATAGCTTGAATGCAATATGGCATAAAATTTAATAACTTCAACCAAAACTAAGTGTCATTCTAAAAACCTGTGAAATTTCAGTTATAAAACTTAAAAAGTTGGCCAGTAAAATGTTATAATTTTTTAAATCCCATAGAAATCAAGAACCATTTTATTTAAGAAACCTCAGCGTCTTCTAACGTTTGTTAAGGAGGTAAAGTTGATTTGAGGTGTAACACTACAGAGGCTGGTACCTCTTGTAATGCCTTAATCTTGAAGCTATGGATGGGTCGCGTGAGGTGAGACGGATACGCCAGCAGTCTTCGTTTGGAGTTAGTTAGTGGAAGAGGATAATGAACCTTTTGCATATAGATTTAGAGAACATTTTAGTAATAAACAAAGCAATTTGAATTTTTATTGAGGATGCCTTTTTTGCTACTGTTTCAAAAAAAATATTACAAGACATTATTTTGTATGAAGTGGATTGATTGTAGAAAATCCATGTATAACTTACTGATTTATTCATGACGCTGTAAAGTTGTAAAAACCGTTCGATTGTAATCTATCTGAAAAATTGTAATCCACAACATTTGGTTGCAATTTTACGCGTTATAAAGATAATGCTATCCGTTTATATCGTTTACAATTTACGGTGGTTTTACGGTGACATCTATAAGAGCTTATATTATAGTAATATTGTAGTGATTTGATGATTTTTCATTCACAAACCTACTGACAGTCAGTTAAGTTTTTATAACTTTATAATATACTAGCTGCGCCCCGCGGTTTCACCCGCGTAAGTCCGTATCCCGTAGGAATATCGGGATAAAAAATAGATGTTGGCCGATTCTCAGACCTACCCAATATGCTTACCAAATTTCAGAGGAATCGGTCAAGCCGTTTCGGAGGAGTATGGCAACGAAAACTGTGACACGAGAATTTTATATATATAGAAGATAGAAAATCCAACAGAAAAATAACGTTATATTTTATAGACCATAAGAAACATGTGCGATAAAGTTGTCAAAGCTTATTCAATTAATGGAATGTCCTCACTAATCAAACATCACCTTAGAGGTGTCTCCCCCAGCCATAACTCAGCAGAGGTCCCCGTCGCCGCGCTGAGGAATTATTATTATGCGAATAAATACTCCAAATGTCAAGCTAAATACCCCCCCTCCCCCTTTTGTGATACAGGGAGATCCGATCCTATAGTTTTAAGGAAACCGCATGGTGGGAAATTAAAAATGGCAAAGTAGATCAGACTTGAATTGATATTTTAAAGCAGCCATGGCATGGCTAAGGTGTGTTAAATATTTTATTTTCAATTGTTTTAATACAGTTGTGCACACAGGAAACCCACTTATAAGACTACAAAGAGTACAAGTTATTGTGAGGCCTTCTCACTTATGAGTGATCTCTTAACCAGGTTAACAAGCACAATAAAACACTTTTGAAGACAACAAAAAGTAAGTAAAAATCTTCTGTATCACTACATAGTATAAAACAAAGTCGCTTTCTCAGCCCGATGTCCCTATGTGTGCTTCAATCTTTAAAACTGCGCAACGGATTTCGATGGGGTTTTTTTAATGGATAGAGTGATTCAAGAGGATTCTATAAGTACAATAACATCTATTAAACTACTCCGAATTATCGCGTACAAAAGCTAGTTATAATAATTAGCAAGATATGCAAAGAAATTCAATATTTACAATTGTCGTGACAAAAACAGCATGATATTATTTTAGTTATAAAGGATAACAAAGTTGGAATTATGAATTATTGATTAATTCTCCTTTCTCTTCATTCAGTTATCTTTCTCTTATCTGTATTTTTAAGTTTTTGTCATTACAAAAACTTAGTACGTTGTTCTAATGTTGTGAGGACTGAATGAAGATAATTTTATTTATTTTTATTTTATTATTTATACTAAATAAATAAAATTCACTTATTTCTATAAGTGTAGTCTATGAGCCCTCAATAGATGGCACACATTACCGATAACACCTATTATTATAAATAAAAAAATCTATGATGTTACTTATTTATACACGCGATTATCCAGTAAAATGAATGGTTAATAATCCTTCCCAACATTGAAGAAATAATGACAATCTTTTTCTTATTCATGGTCCTATCTTAACAGCTGAGAAGATAACACGAAGGTGTTCGGTCATTTCGGAATAATGAACTTATCTTCTTGGATATAGCAAATCTTTTGACATTCATGTAGACACAGAAATATATAGACGATGGCAATAATATTTTATTCACAAAAAATAAATTCAAACTTCTTATTATGTTTATAAATTGGTCACACTATTATATAACATGTATTGTCTTATGTGCTTGTTTTAGCTGCTCCAAGTGAGTCAAAGTTTCTGGATTGTTCCACCGATTTCCAGTTGTTAAATGTCACAGCCGTATCAGTCTGTCTGATATCTGAGCCCTGTCTCTCACATATATACTGCACTTTAGCGAAGTTTATTATTGAGTTGTTAAATATGATAATTCATTACAGTGTATGTTACAAAAATGTCATAAAATGTGTAACGCATGCAGGTATTAATGAAATTTGCAGTTACATAATGTTTAGTGTATATTAAATCTAGTAGTCGGGTTACATTGTTTGTTAATAGTTTTAGTTCAATTTAGCTCTTAGACAACAAGCCATTACAATAATTGTGTGTTTTATTTATTGAGTATTTTTAAATCATTATTCAGATATTAAGATCTCTGTGCAGGCAATCTATATCTATATGCAGGCTTCTTACTATACTGAACTTATTTTTAAATCGTCAGACATTGTAAGGCTCACCGTCTATACCTTCTTAACTCTTGAACAAGTGACGCGTCTCTGTCGTTCGGTTTGTTTAAATCAAGCGCAATGATGGCAATAACAGTTAGCCGCGAGTTACGGTGAGTCGAGATAATGGTGCGGTTTGTGGGGCTAAGTAATTGCTAATTTAGCGCCTACCCCCCCACAGACGATAATTGTTTGTTTTTCTCTATTCGGAATTATTCAGATCGCTAGATACACCCTTTGTTGTTTTTTTTTTGGAAAAAGTGAAGTTCTTGTCTATTATCTTGTTCATTCTATTTTTCTATTAGTAGTTTTTAATATTTCTATGATATTTGAAGTGCAAGGCTAGTACTATTGCTAGTTAGCAGAACTATTTATTGAATAAAATAATAATATAAAGATGAACATGAATGTTATACGTCATGTCAGGTAAAGAGATTTCTTTCAAATTTTTTATGAGGTATAAAATAGGCAAGTCTCCTAAGAATTCCCTTTATGTTGTTTTTCTGGGTAAGAAAGTCAAAACTTTATAATGGATTATATAAAATATAGCTTGCAAATAACAAAGTAAATCTTCATAAAATATCATATCCGAAGTGATAAAGATCCAATCACTACATGAAGAATGAAGAATAGAAACTCACTAGAACATCACCAAGTCCATAACTCAGCATACAAATCCCCAACATTTAATTAAGTATATCGGGACCAAGAATTCTATTACCCTCGAAGTAAACTATGTCACAATATAAATTTGTCCCTCAATAAATCGCGCATGCTAAGTAAGACAGACACACTGGTACATCGCGAGTCAGCAGCGCCCTTATCACGCTGTTATTTACGGCTCCCAGTGAATTATGGCCAATTTACAGCTAGTCATTAAGACCCTAATGGCTTGAAGGTGTCCGGAAAAGTTGGATAACTTGGCCAGTGTCAGCGATTCCATGATTTAATAGTACCATTTTGGGTGCTGTTGGAGTGAAGGGCGACTGTGACAATTATCAAGACACATCTGCTGCCTTGCCTTCGAGCTTTTTTTATTTCTTCATGTTCCTTTCCCATTTTGCCATATGCCATGCCAGTGATGAAAAGCCTAGTTGAGTTTAGTTTCTGAGCATTTTATTTAATGATTTGCATCGAGTCCTTTCTGCGAACTGAAAAAAAATGAATTCAAGTTCCAATGTGAAAAATATGTACATGTCAAGCAGGAGGAATAATTTCCATCAACCTCACGCAGCGTGACATAAACCACACATAAAATTGCTTATAACTATTTAACGTCAAAACACATAAATCCATTCCCACAGAATGGCCGCAAGCCCGTGACAATAACGAAAATCATTGTAACAAGTCGACATAACTGCGAATGATAACCTCATTTGTAAGCGGGATGAATCAAACGGGCATTAAAGCATTGTCATGCAGGAGAATTATTGTGACGCCTCTCGTTACTAGCACACTTCGGTGCTGCCAGCGACGCGGGACAGTGAGGATGTGGAGTCGTCTTGGTTTACTAAAATATTGTAGTGTAGTGAAATTAGTTCGAGGCAACGAAACTTAGTAAATTGAGTTGCTCGTCACTGTTTGTCCTATTGCAATATTCGAAAGAAAAGCACAAATTATATAGAACACATCATATAATACAAGTTATAGACCTGGTGTGATGTTAATTAATATCTAAAAAAGGAAATCTGTCGTCTACCTGTAACGATGCGCTGTAAAAATAATTAACAACTGTTAAAAATATATACGGCCTACGTTAATAAGCCTCGGACCAAGAAAGTGTAGATAGGCTGTGATTATATAGTCCAGAAATGATCCAAATATACACAATAGTGAATTTAAAAGTATATTAACTCGAAGGCAACTCCACGCCATCCTCTGCCCGCAAATTTTGCATTATCGCCCGCCAGTATGACAGCCCTGTGATATATACTCGGACGTATTATAAAAGCAATAAATAAATAAATTTGGGAAATTTAGAACATCACCGATTTTATTGGTGAGATAATATAATGAACGCTTTGTCGCGCCATTTTGAATATATTCGCTTTGTGTTTGACATTAGCGGCGTTTATCATTAATTTGTGTGACGTTAATGCGGTGTTTTATCTAAAAGATAATTGCTGTTTGTTTATGCTCTGCATTGGTTTTAATGCGTAGTGTGGTCTTGGAATAGTTTTGGATGTGGGCGTGAATGGTTTGATGACTTGCTTTTTCTGACTGAAATTATGTGGATCTGTAAGATATTTAAATAAGTACCTGTTATAATTAAACTGTTATTCTATACTTTTTAATTCGCCAATTCAGAATATCGCCATCGGCAAGAAAGCCGTTTACTTCTTTAAAAGACAAACAATAAAATTCTACTATACCTATATATGTAAGTAAAGGAAACTCTGTATGTCTGTCTGTATGTAAGCGAAGAAATACATATGTCTGCTAATTTTCTTCCTTGACAACGCGGATAAAGCTGAAGAAGGCTACGTGCTAATTTACGGATTTATCTGAAAACTAAAAGAAGATTTGTTCTCATTTATATTTTCATATTTGTATGGGTTATGTATTTTAAAGAATAATATACTATTCGGATTGACGAAATAGACAATGAATAGAAATCACATGTGGCAGTATGTACTGTCCAAATATTATTGTATATTATATATATTATAATGAATATTGGATTGTTAGTGGAAATCCAGATTTCAAAATTTCCTTCACCTTTGAATATGGGCGTTAACCCTAAGTTCTATACTATACTCGTGGTTCTTTACCTCGGGTAAAGCCGCGGCGGACAGCTAGTTAGATATAAATATAATAACACAGGCAAGCTATTAATTACGCTAACAATATAATATGTAAAAGAGCCGCATCAACTTCCTGCATCGTGCTGTTATAACCAAGTTAGTTGCATGCCCTTTGTGCCTGACCATCGGGCCGCGAATGAATACTGACAGTGGGTTCCGCTTTTTTGATAAACGATTAATTTATGATTAATTCACGGGTATTGAATTGTTATTTTTTATTAGATATGAACAACTTTCGTTGTAATGCTCGGTTGTAGTGATATGTTATGATATAATATCTCTAATAAATGAAGCAATAGATTTATATATTTATTTTTTATAGGCGATTGAATTACTAAAAGCTCTAAGTATCGATAAATTTTAACAAATATCACACGCTGGCCAAGTGTGAGTTGATAGAAGTCTTCTTCTTCTAAGTTCTTAGAACTTTTGATTCTCTGTCATGCCGGTTTTCCTTCAAGTTTTTCTTCACCGCGAGCAGCGGCGATGTGGATAATCCTATCCTACTAATATTATAAATGCGAAAGTTTGTTAGGATGTGTGTGTTTGTTGCTCTTTCACGCAAAAACTACCTAACCGATTGCAATGAAATTTGGTAGGTATACAGCTGGATAACTGGAATAACATATAATCAACTTTTTATCCCGATATTCCTACGGGATACGGACTTACGCGGGGTACACCGCGGGGCGCAGCTAGTGTATAGATAAATTGCCTCGTCTCGAACCCCCGACTTTCGAGTCCTAGGTACTCTACCATTGAGCCGCCACTGCTCGATTAAAACCCGTCTGCATCGGTATCTAGTTTTTGCGGCGTGACAGCCGCACTGTTTTGACGCTTGCGGCTGCGACATATATAAATATAAACTCATTTTTGTTGATAATGAATCCTGTTAATGCACATCTGGGCTTGATTGCGGTCGTTAACTGTTTGTTCGTCCTGTAATTATTTTAATAATTATAAAGATTCCCACTTCTGTTTTGGATATATCAAAATTGCAAATAAATTTACCCTGACCGATAATGCACGGAATTCGCTTTAATTTGAAATTATTCCCCATTAAAACCAATGACGTTGTAAACGTATTAATTAATGAAAATGTGCTCACTGAACTGTCGAATTGTATTTTAAATATCTCCGCTAATAGGTACATATTTAATCTAGTTATCAGGTAAATACAAATAATTGGGCGCCGTGTAAGCTTGTTAAGTCGTTTATATTTAACTGAGTATAAATGACCCTCATTTTAAATGGGTATACACCATCTTAGATTTATATTATTGTGTTATTCGTATAAAGGATTAAGAAGTTGATCATTTTTTAAAATGTTTATAAATCCTACTAATCCTACTTCCTACTTATATCCTACTTATCCTATCTTACTAATATTATAAATGCGAGAATTTGTAAGGATGTCTGTGCGTTTGTTGCTCTTACACGCAAAAACTACTGAACCGATTGCAATGAAATTTGGTACGTAGACAGCTGGACAACTGGAATAACATATAGGAAACTTTTTATCCGAATATTCCTACGGGATACGGACTTACACGGGTGAAACAGCGGGACGCAGCTAGTATAAATCTAATCCCATTGCAGTTTCTCCTAAATCAATGCTCGATACCCAGTAGTCTGTCTAAAATGCTTGCAGAATGTAACGCAAGTAACCTTCAGTGCGCTATTAATTATAATTGAAAATACAAATAAATCGGGTCCGAATGTTGCAGACGTATATCAGATCATATGTCGATCGTCAGCGCGGCTGGGGATCGACGAGACTCAAGATTGAGAGCTTGTATAGAGTTAGGGAAGTATAGACCTGGCGACCGTGTCTGTTAGTACTAGCTGGCATGAACGCTGTTCTGCTGTAGTCTTATCGTTTAGGGATATGAACTTAGACCTACCCGATGTGGAAACGAAATTTCGTGAACATCGTTCCATCCGTTTCGGATAAGTATTGTAACTAACATTGTGACACGAGAATTTTGTGTATAAATAAAAATATATAAATTGCGAGCCACGCTGTTTATCCGCAATGGACTCCTAAACTACTCAACCGATTTTAATCAAAATTTGCACACCATGTGCAGTTTGATCTAATTTAAAATATAAGATAGTTTATTTCAATTAAAATACATGACTACCCGGGCGGAATGGAAGTGTGCAGTTTGTTAACTACATATATTAACTAGTAACGGCGACAAACAATTTCTTCCAGGAAAAAGTGAAAGGTTACCTTAAGCGCTCTTCATCATTTGGTCACATCTTAGCTTACCATCAATCGAGATGGTAGTCAAGGACTGACCTATCATTTTTTTATGTCAGAGCGGGCAACATAGCTTGTGTTTCGCCTGATGGTAAGCGATCACCACCGCCCATGAACAAGAGGTGGTGTCTCTGTGAATGCCCACTTTTAAGACATAAATGATGAGGAAACAATCGACGACTGGAAAGAAGGAATGAACTGGGAAGTGTGAGGAAAAGGAAAACGGGCCTCCGGCTCCGCCGCTGCACATAAGATGCTTCTATATCGGTTTTTGTGTTTGTTGGTGTTATAATGTCATATAATATATAACATACTTGGATTAATTAAAAAAAAAAAAAAAGTCCTGTCTAAACATATGTAACTCTTCCATGCAAGCAAAGTTGGTAAGTGTTGAGAGATTCATTCGGCCGATGACGAATTGTTCGAGCGATCTCACACAGAAACGTAAACAGTGGCAACTATGCCATTCGTAGGGTGACCACACCATATCATAAGTGGGACTCGTGGGAATATCTTGTATATAGGTTTATTAAAACTTGAAGACTTGTATACAAAATGCCAATTAATTCCATATGTTTAAATTGGATCATTTTTATACATAATTAAAGTAGTCACTTCTTTATTATCTGCATCACTAATTTATTTATTATTTTAGTTAAAAGTGAAATTTACAGGAAACTAATCATCCATTTAATTATTTAAATACATGTGTCCAATTGCATATATTTTATACAGATATGATATTGTTTTCGTACTTTTAATGATACGTTAAATTAATTGAAAACTGCTAAAACGTTTAAAAAAATTTAGTTGAGATAAGATTGAGAAAAAAAAAATTCAGATGCCTGTCTCACTTGTAATATCTTTTAAGCAAACTAATTTATGAAAGTCTCGTTACTGTCACCAATTGGAGCTCAAAAACGGCTAAATTTATTTTCATGTTTTGGATTGTTGAATTTGCCTCCGCTTTATAGAATAGAATGATGTGTAATATACTCGTGTATGTAGGTATTACTAGACGCTCGTCCTGGATCCGTCCGGATTTCAAGATTCACCATATACCCTGTCTGTATACCTAAAAAAAAAAATCCCAATTTGATCAAAATCCGTTCAGTAGTTTCAGTGTGATTGACGGTCAAACATCCAAAAAAACAAACTTTCATATTTATAATATTAATGTGATTAGTGACCACGTAAATACTTTACATTACTGTATCAAGTAAATAATAGACTGAAGATGTATTTCAGATGCTAATAAAATGTTTATAAAAATTTAGAAATCTATTATATGTATATTTAGAACTCTAGTGAAAACTCAATTCTTTCCTAACCCCTGTCCAATTTGAAGTTGGTAATCCATTTTATGAGGAATAAGGTCTGCAATCGACCTTCTACCTCTCCAAATCTTCATGGGTGGTGGCAGCGCTTACCATCAGTCGACCCACTAGCTCCATTGCCGACTATTACATAAAAAAAAAACCTAAAATCATCCATCCATATCTCCAAAATCGAAAACCATAACAAATAAGAATTCTAATTGAGTCTAAGACAAATTATCAGAACAACTCTGTTTATTATTAAATTACTATTAATATTCACCTATTACGAAAATTGCCTATATTCGAAATAAAATTATAATATTACGAATATATTTGTAGCAAATGTATAAAAATGTAGTTATGACTATATAAAAAACATACACAAAAAAGAACCACAATTACCTTATATCCCGAAACTACAAAAAAACAAACGCTTCATCACGTTAGCAATATATTCAAATTCTGCACAAATTTCTCCTAATACACTAACCTACGCAAGATAAGTGATTCTCCCCAACCCCAGCACCATGGCCACCACGCACGGACGCACATACCTCGATTTAAAACGCGTAACAAAATATGTATGTACTGTTAAACAAACCGTCGACGGATTTATTCGTTAGCAATCTGATTCACAGCATTGTGGCCGTCCGTGCGATCAAAATATTTACACTAGCGCGGTATATTGGTCTATAGACGATTTTGAAGCACTCTATCTAACTTATAATTATTGTGCGCTCGTAAATTCCGTCGTATGTTTGATCCAATGTGATTTATCGCTCACTTTACTCGCCGTGTGTTATTTCTAAGAATGGTGGTGTACGGCCGTTTTAGGGAGCGCGCGATTGGTATAGATCGCGATGTTTTAGGTTTATATTCAATAAACGTTTTGAAATGCTGTCGTTTCGTCGTGAAGTGTTATCAAGTACCTACTAGCTACTACACATTAGTACTGCATACTGATTATAATATGAATTGCGGGTTAATTTTTACACTGTATAACATATTTGTAATAGAGTGTCATGCTGCAGAGAACTTTAGACTGTGTACCATAATAATAGTTAAGGGAATAGAGATTAAATCACAGCTCTTGCAGTATAGCATATGATAGTCTGAAAGAAATTTATCTAGCGATAAGATAGCCCTTATTAATAATTTTTTCTTACTTATGTGTTCTATCTATATTATGTAAATGTTGTGTGCAACAAAGAATTGTCTGTCTATAAAACTATTATCAGTCAAATCCCAGATCTCATGTACCTGTTTCGTTCGTGACTCTATCTACTAGCATCAAATTAATATTGAAACATTTATAAGAAACGAAAACCATTAAAATAAACAATTTTAATAGATTCATTAGCAGTGGTGGCTCAGTGGTCAGAACCACGGACTTCAAAATCGATAAGTCGGGGTTCGAGACCGGGCGGGCGTGCAGGAAATAAATTGATTTTTCATTTATCTTCGCATGTAGATAACATCACCACTGCTTAAAACGGTGAAGGAAAACATCTTGAGGAAACCGGCATGTCCGAGAATCAAAAGTTCAACGGCATGTGACATCTGCCAACCCGCACTTGGCCAGCGTGGTGGATGAACCCTCATAAGAGGCCTGTGTCCCAGCAGTGGGAACATATATTGGCTGATGATGACCAGATCAATTTATTTACCCCCTTTCTGCGTCTGAAACCGTATCACTACTTGAAAAATAGTTGCGTAATTTTGTCTACATATTAACTCAAGCCCAGAAGCAAGTTAAAAAAGCAAAAATGATAAAACCGACATATCGTTACTATCCCTTATCTAAAGAGACTAAAGTGAAAATAGGCTAAAGTCTATGGACATTATCTGTAATGCCCGTGGATGCACAATACAGCAGTCACATATTCACGTAATATCGGGGGAAGATCGGGAAGCTGGCTCAGACTCTTAAACACGCCTCTATAAATAGTCAACTAAATACCTGGCCACCTGTTAAGGGGAGGACTGGCGTTTCAGATTTCGTTTCTCTTTTATTTTTTCTGTATTGTGATGGCCATGGGAAAGTAATTAAACAATTTCTGTTGTACTATTTAGTATTATGCTTTAAAAATAACTGTAGTAACTACAGTTTCTACATTTCAAAATCACGGATTCTCCCGACACCATGCATAGCTGCTTGCTAATTATACAATAAAAGACAGCTATTTTACAAATAGACAAGTTCCGCATAAAACATGTCTAAAATCATTTGTTTATAGCAAACCAGAAAACGTTTTAAAATATGTTGGATATGCTGAGAAATCTCCATTACTATGCTATAATGGTGCAGGACATGCTGAGGAATCTCCTTTTCTATGCTATAGTCATTATAGTTTTAATTTGTTTATTTTTTTAGTTTAAACTTCGAGTTTATTCATTGATTTTTTATACAACAGTGTGGTACAATAATAAATTATTTAAAAAACTCCGCATTTATTCGCGCGGACACTACTATCGCAGTGCAAGCAAGCCCACCCTTAACTATGCGGTGACCACGAGTTCACTACACAAAAACTGCAAGTGTATAGCCCTCTTTACGAGCAGTGTGCGGTCCTCGAGAATTATAATAGGTTTTAGCACAACTAAACAGATATTAAATTCAACGGAGCTTTTTAGGATGCAGGCTTAGAATACCTCACCTAATATAACTACATTTTGTTTATTTTACGCTGCTTTGGAAATGAGATTGCGTGAGTTACAGTTATGGTTGGTTTGCATTTTGAATTTGTTGTAAACTGCTTTTAATTTTCATTTTACGTTGATCATTTTACAGAAACTTTTACGAGTGATTTGAATTATTATTTACCAAATTGCCTTCAAAGTATGTAATATGAATAAAGCTGAAATACCTATGCTTAATATTTGTTTTATTCCCGAATACAATTTTTATGTTTTATTTTAATGTTGTATTAGTTTATCAGTAAAAAATGGCTTAAAATTAAATCCATCCTTCATAAAAAGTCATATTAATAATAGTCATTATCATTTAGATACCTAACATCTGCCAATCAGCATAAGTGTCTGCTACTAGTTATTCGCCCGCGGCTTTGCTCTGCGTCGTCATAGAAAATTCCCATGTTTCATCGAGCTAATTGTATTTCTAAGTCAGCAATCCATTTGTAGGGGCGTAAGGTCTGTGATTGAATTTACGTCTCTCCAAATGTTCATGGGCGGTGGTAGCGCTTACCATCAGGCGACCCACCAGCTCCGTTGCCATAGTCAACAAAAAAAAAACCTAAAAAGTAGACTATGTCACTCTCTAACCTTCTAGCTATCTCCAAACTCGAAAACCATATCATAAAATCAGGTGACACATACACAAAAATTTAACACACTACCCTATTATTCCTAATAAGGATAAGATAAAGGTGCATGCCTGAACCAATGAGTTACCTTTTAGAACAATCACAAAAAACCGATTTCCAAAATCGACAAAACAAAACAATATCTAATTATACAACGTCCATCCAAGATTACAATACTCGGGGCGTATGCAAATATGAAATATGAAAATGAAGATGGCATGTAATAAAAATGATATAGGGGGCTCCGTAGAGCCATTTCACTGGAGTCTCGTCAGGGTTATACGGTGCCGTCTATCATGGTCTGACGTGGGGGGAGGCTCTTGGGGGTCTACCAGATTTATTGTTAGTGTTGACGCGACGGCGAAGGAAAGAGGACGTATTAAGTATTAAGTGTTGCGAATTATCGGTTATTTTGTGGTTATATTCACAAATTTAGTATATTTATTTAGTTTTCATTGAGCCAATTTATACCAGACAGTTATTATCACAAGGCATGATAATGGTTAAATTATTTTCCTCAATAATTTAAAAAGAAATTGAATCATACAGATTATAATTAAAAACTGCTACAATTAAATCAGGTTTCAATCACATGAACATCTATATTTTATAAAACACATTTTCCTGAATGGTTTACATAATTTTTAGTTTATTTTCATAAAGTCATATACCTTTTCGTTTCATTTTGACGGATCAACTATTGAATTGTAAAATTTATGCAGTTTTAAATCAGTATTCTTATATAAAAATCTTGAGTTAATAAGATATTAATTAGTATTTATTACGAGTAGTCCATACAATGCGATGCGATGTAGTGTACCAAATACTTGGAAAGTCTTATAATAAATATATAATATTTTGCTATGTGTTCATAGCAAAAATATATTTTTTGTTTAAAGTATGAACGATTTTAATTAGTAATATTATTATTTTTATATTAAACTTATTTTTATTTATGGTTAAAGCTACCAAAGCATGACATTTATAAATAAATAATTAAATTTTTAATTCCCACAAATGTCTTTAATTGCCTTCTAATGAATAATTTTGCCAACGCTTCGCAAAATAATCGTCCATTAAACGTTAGTAGGGTCAGCAGGTAAACAAAACGACGCATTAAGAGGGTGGATTAGCGCGGCTGAAATATGTCGGTGGCGGTAAATTTTCTTACCCCGTGACGGCGGCATCGACAGCGCTGAAGTGTACCGATAGCAAAACAACTTTTAATTAAAATACATTGCATTAATTTTATGTTTTTATATTATTTAACACTTGGTTTTATTTTAGTATGCACTAAATTATACATCGTTATATATTTTATACTATAATGATTTATGCACCGGAATTATCAATTTTGTTACATCTTTTTTTATTCATTTTAATAAACTGTTGTAATTTATTTGTGCCGCTACCGAATAAGGGACTTTGTTTCAAAAGTGACAAAATGGGACTTTTAAATTTCTTGTAGCGTTGTATCTCACTACCCAAACTTTCATAATTACTGTAAAATATTTTATAGTTGTAATCGTTGCACTATTCATGGTTCGTATATTTTCCGTAAAACTTTTAAACATAAAAAATATGCACAAACGTGTACCATATTCACATAAAGGTGTATTAAAAACATCCGGAAAATTGAATGCCGTGTAAAAAGGCAACCTATCATGCCGACCGTACGTCAAGTCACCCGATCCGTCCCACCGAAAATTCTCGTTCGAGCCGTTTCTAAAGCGCCTTTTTTAATCTCTATAAATCAAATTTATGACTTGTGTAAGCTTTCTGTTTTATTTACCCTTTTATAATTTTGTTGCTCGCGCCCATATACCTATAGATAAGGGTTTCTGCGGTACAAGGAGATTGTCATTTAGCGTACGGCGATATTATTTTTAGTAAGTGTATGAAAAATTCTTTAGTAGGTGTGTAGGTGTATTGCTAGTGTAGGTGTATTGCTAGTCAGTTATAACTAATAAAAATATAAAAATAATTTAGAACTCTGCGACAATTTGTTTGTTGCATTCAAAGAGACCTGCTTTTTATTAGACAAAGAAGTCATTGTTGTACAGAGCACAGGAAACATCTGCTCTAAGACATTAGATACATAACAAATCTCACTCAACCTCCAATTCATAAAGTTACATATTCAATAAGACTTCTTATAGAAGCAGTTTTGAATCGTCATAACACAGTTTCAACATTTACCACCGGTCCGGAAAATGGAGTAGAAAAAGGACATTTATCGATTAAGGACTTATTTAGAATTATTATTCTAATAGTAATTTAGAATTATTAATCTATTGATTAAGTACATATCAAAAATGCGATATATAGTGTTTCAATGTCGTTAACAATTAAAACCTCTCTCTTATAACTTGGGGCCATAAAATCTTCGCCGCCCGCCCACCGAAGCTTTTTGTCGCCCGCCTAACATCTCTCGTTGGGCGTGCAATAATTAATTCCCGCATTGTGTGTTGTTATTGATGTGCTGTTACACCTCTTTTATCGACAATTTGTGAGAAATTTACGGATCTCGAATTTTGCATGATTCGCTTTTTAATAGCGATGGTAAATGATTGTCTTCCCCTTTGTGTATGATATTGAAATCTGAGGAATTTAAAAATAGGTAATGTAGAAATGTATCAGTCATGTTCGAAGTTAATTTAGCGTGTGTTTCATGGAAGTATTTATTTTTATGTATCGATAAGGAGTTGTTATAATTAGTGTTATGCTGTTTATTTCATTTGCTTACTTGTTATAATGAAATTGAAGGCATTAATTATCTGATCTGTTTCGAACCATATTTCAATTCGTAAAGGAAACACGACACCATAATTTATTGCCTTATATGTAAAATTCTCGTGTAATAATTTTAGCTACAACTCCTCCGAAACGGCTGGACTGATTCTTATGAAATTTCGTGTTCATATTGGGTATGTTTGAGAATCGGCCAACATATCTTTTTCATACCCCTAAATGACAAGAGTAAGCCAAAACAGCTAGTTTATTATATATTCCAATTAATATAAAATTACTCACAAAAAATCTCGCTCACGTCACACGTGATGCGAATATTCAAGCAATAGATAACAGCGCTCCATTTTATTCCTGACCTATCCCTTCCATCTTAAAGCTCGCCACGTGACACGGCATTGACGTCTGTCCCTGTCCCCCCCTGTCACCCGTCCCCGTCCCACTTGGGGTGGTCAGTCTGAAAGGGGACATGTATGCAACTATATAGTGACATACTTAAAATGGTTTTAGGGATTGTAAGGTGTTTGATTCATGTAGTTTTAAGGTTGTCTGTCCCATTAATTGTGATAGTACATCATCGAAAGAGGATGTATTTTTGATGCTGGTATAAAAAGAAATAATAAAAAAAGGTTATGCAGCGGGTGGCAAGGTCATAAATTGGATGGGTGACAAATTAATTTTTGCATTTCCTCATTAACTTATTTTAACGGAAATTGGCGTTACGATACCAACCCGTACTTGACCGAATTTATTATATTAATTTATAAATAAAAAGTGACAATAATTTTAAATTAAATAAAATTTATCATTATTAGCGAAGTAAGTAATAGCTATTTTTTCTAGATAATTCGTTATTTAACATCCAAATGTTTGTAATGTCACGATTTTTTTCATTTTTATTAATATACTTATTATGATATCCATGTTATCTTTGAATAAGTTATATTTCATTTAAACATGAAAATTTATCAAGCATATTGCATAATCAATTCTCTCATTGTTGTAATTATTTACATATTATGAGCTTAGCATTCCAAATAAAAAAAAACAATTTAATAATATATTAACATATATCACAGTAATATAACAATAATATCACCCTTATAAGATATTTCATATATAACAAATTTTATAACGATTTCTTATTTCTTTTATATAATAAAGACATCTGTACCTCTAGAAACGACCCCTCGAGTTTTAAAACCGGCTTGTTTCAACGAATATTGCGTGAATACAAAAACATTTTAAAGGAAAGAGGTACGAAGGTGCATCGGAAAAACAAATAAATATAAACGTATTAGATTCATAAAGCCTTCCTTATGCAAATTACCTTCACATAGATACTCTCCATTTGAAGTTACGCTGCGTTTACACTTTGGCCTTAACATTTTCATACGAAGTTTTGATTTTATGGTTCAACTACTTACTAATAGTTACAATTATAATACTTTCGTGAACGTGATATAAATATTGGTGAATATATATTATATGAATATGATGAACTTCTCTTGATAGTCATTGTTGTACTGTACCTATCTTTCTGCTATAAAATAGTTATATTAATAAATCGTTATGTCTAGTATTGAGAACTATCTGATTATATTCTTTATAAAGTTAAAGAAGTTTCAAATATAATGTAATGGAGTTATCAATAATTCTGTGATTGTTGTCTCTCAGTGCTTTGAATAATGAATTTGATAAGTCCATTCTGTTATTTAATGAGACACCGTTGCTAGTCGTAAGCCAGCAAGCTAGTTCGTCACCAAGTGTACACGCGACATTTTAATTCAATGTTAACTTGAGTATTCGATTTGGCAAGCTTCATGGCAATACCCGCTCCATATTTTGGATAAAAGTAAGCAAATGTAATACCCATATTGTTTTCTATTGTTACAAGATGTGCACTGTAAATAAACGCGATTAGATTTTCATTGCATATAGCAATGAAAATTGGTCATGGGGTGTTCCTAATTACTGACATATCACAGACCATAGAGTATAAGCGTTGTAAGCTGTGCCCATTGCTTCGCCCGTAAAAAAAAATCATGGTCAAAACTTAGCCTCATTTTAATACGGTCTATATTTAAAAAAAATTGAAATTTAATTTTATTCTAAACCTCTTCTAAATTTGTTAGAAATATTTAATAACATTATTTATTTCATTTCATATGAAATAATCGTTGATAGTCATGGTGTTTTGAAATAAATGGTTATATTCGTATTTCTATAGATATGCTATTAAATAAATATTTCCATGTAAAAATTACAACCTAAACAAATTAATATAACGAAACTCAATAGCTATCCAATTCTTACCAACGAAATGAGTTTTTAATCACGAATTAAATTAACACTCAATACAAATACGTTAGCTGTAAACATTTAATTAATCCCTACTTCCAGTATCATATAAAAATCTAGCTTAGATAAAATGTAGATTTGATCTCGATTGAAAACTCAAGAGAGAGGTGTGTATTAAAAGTACCTTCATTTCGGAAGTCCATAGAAAGATGGCAGATTGTAGACTCGGCTGGGTTAAGGGGAAGTAACTCGTAAACCACGGCGTGTAGTTTTTGAGTATTTAAATCGGTAATTTGACCTCATAATTGACTCCATTACTCATTACTAATCCTACTAATATTATAAATGTATGTAAGGATGTGTGTGTGTTTGTTGCTCTTTCACGCAAAAACTACTGAACTGATTGCAATGAAATGTGGTACGTAGATAGCTGTACAACTGGAATAACATATAGGTAACTTTTTATATCGATATTCCTACGGGATACGGACTTACGCGGGTGAAACCGTGGGGCGCAACTAGTATAATATAAATATGAAAATAACTTTGTCTGTCCGTTTCTTCTTCATGCTTAAATCATATAACAGATTTGAATGAAATTTGGTAGAAAAACTTTGAGACTTGAGAAAGTATATAGGATTATTTTTTTTTTCAGGGAAATCCAACGAGCACGAGCAATATACGGGTAGTCAACATTAAATACGATATTAAGTTTTGTTTATTAATTATTTTAAAAAATCGTGTTAATAACAAAAAAGCTCCCGCTTTACGAACTTCAGATTTAGGTGTTCTGTCGTTAAATTCACCGTTTTTCATCTAAATCTACTTTTGCTCTCTTCCACAGTCTCAGTAAACTGCATGTCAGTAGATATAGTTGACGAAGACTGTACCGATTATGTTTTAAGATTTAATCTATTATGTTCTATCACAAATCAAATTAATTTTTATTCGGATTTGGATCTGAACGTCACTTTTATAATCTTCATAGGTGCCCAAAGAGTTTACTCTCTGTCCGACTGTCTCTCCCCAGGCAGTATCCCATGAACCCTGATAGTTTGACAGTTGGAATTTTCAGAAATAATGTATTGTTGTTTTCGCTATAACAGCAAATAATAAAAAATTGTAAGCAGCGGTTGTCATTGTCAATTACGTATGAGCGAACTTTCTCTTCAACTTTGGAAACCATAGTATCGCGGGTCCGACTCGCACTTGACCATACAATTCCACACTAAACATCAGACAAGTAACATAGCCTTAAAATCAAGACGTACAGGTAAGGAGGTCAAACGCCATCGATCGCTCGCTCGGACAAGTATCACAGCTGATGCATGGACGTGAACGCTACACTTTGCGCTTCAGTTTTCCACGCCAGCGGTTTTATTGTGAGAGTTTCCCCTAATTGTTGGATACTGGAGCTTATATGTATATACACGGTGTTCTTATGTGGGTAACATTCGAACTGCTACCCTGGAGGTATATTTTTTGTTGAGAACGGGTTCAGATTTATGTTATATTAAATAGTTTGAACAACAAAGCTGCCAGAATCAAATAGCTTATCTATACGCTTATACAGAGCATATATAGAAAATTTATGTAATCCTGGCAATCTTTATCAAGATGATAATCAAAGTTATCGTGCAGTTTTAATATAAACCAAAAGAAGAAGGTTATTTCACTTTCATTTAGTTTGATAAATAATTTGTCAGTGATTAGCTTTTGCACCATTCAGTGTGTCCTTTATTTCAGTGTAAGGCGGAGTAAGAAAGATGTATATATATAAATATGAGAATAGTGCTTTAATTTATTTGTGTAAAATAAACAGTAGACATTGACAGTAGAGTAATTCAATGGAGATAATATATACAATACAATACAATACAATACAAACCACACTACACATTTTAACGACTTGCTAATTAAGCGCAAATAATTATTATAAGAGAACTGCTAGCTACATACATTACAAAGGCAATAGCCTTAACAAAACCGTGGACCATCAATTGAACCTTAAACGCAACTGCATATTTTCTCAAACTCAGACAGAATCTCTTTGAAAACAAATTCAAATCACGCCACGTATTCCCTTATCAATTTGCATCATTACCCAAAACTGCACTTACGCTCAAAGCATCGGCAATTCCCCTCAAAGGCTATCAAAATCTATATCTCACGTAGCGAGGTGTCCTCTGAATGCACACATCTGGAAGACTGAAGCAGCTAATATTTCAAGCGCGACCACTTTCCTATCTCGACCAATATGTCTTTCCAGTTGAGTTCAAAACGTGGACTCTGTTGCGTTGTGATAGGGTCGTGTTTCCCGCGTTTAACGAGTACCCTCAGTCGGATAATGTTGGGAGGTCAACGTAAAGATAGCGTTTAGAGCTGGCTGTGGTCGCGGTGGGTGAAATATGCAGAGGTGGTATTGAGTGTGACCCTTACAAAGGAGCGCTACGTAAGACAGTGTGGAGACGTTTCATGCTTATGTGCGAGTGTCCATTGGACGGGATACTGATTTATGATTTATATTTTGTACAGGGAAAGTTGTGGAATTAAAAGACAAGAAATGTGTTTGTTTTTAATCATGTAAAAGTCGTTTATTTAATTGATAAACAGATTAAATAATGAACATGTTTATTTGCATTTTGTTTCAGTTGAAAAACCAATTTCGTTATTATAAAGAAGCAGCTTACGCTTAACTAGGATTTAGCATGGAAGTATCAGATTTTTTGGTACACGATGACAGTATATAACTTTGTCATTCAATAAATTGAACGTGAAAGTAATTTGACTATATGGTTTAACTAGCTGCGCCCCGCGGTTGCACCCGCGTAAGTCCGTATCCCGTAAGAATATCGGGATAAAAAGTTGCTATATATTATTCCAGTTGTCCAGCTGTCTACGATCCAAATTTCATTGCAATCGGTTCAGTAGTTTTTGCGTGAAAGAGCAACAAACACACACACATGCTTACAAAATTTCGCATTTACAATATTAAGAAGGAAGGATAGGATAGTAGGATAGTAGGAAGAGGCGATGTTCTTACTACGAAGGAGGTTCCCAATTCAACAGTTTTTTATTATTTACTCGATAACTCAGTGGGTTCTCCATCGATTGACGTAATTCTTTTTGTGTTTGATAGACAATCTATTGGACCTTCAAAAATCTACAACTCGTTTTGACCAAAGGATTTTCTATTTTATATTTTATATTGGATCATATATAAGAATGTGTAGTGGTACATTCCCTCCACGAACGCCGGTGACCTTTTTGGAGAAAGAGAAAGAGATTTACTTGATTTACTTTTATTCTATCTGGATAACTACATATTACTAAATACTCAATCACACTTGAAGTCAACCTAAACTAAGATTGCCAGATTTAAACAATTATAATAATGACTTTTATGTGAAGATCATTAAAACAAATTCTTTATACTGTTTAACACCGGAGTATAATGGAAACGGAGAATATTTCAAAAGCCGTCCTTCGGGAGCGACGTGTCCTCTCAAAGTGACCGCCATTAAACATGCATTGCAACATACGAAGTGTTAAGTCTTGCACCAAATAATATATTTTACAAAAACCTTCACGGAAAATTAATATTTATTGCATATAGGTATGGACGACAATCCCGTGAATTTTAAAATTATTAGGTAGAAAGAGGCAACCTTTGATATATTTAGTTGGTTACTTGATTTCGTAGTTCACAGTAGAACTGTCTTTAATATAAGTCTTTAAGATAATTATACTTGAGAATAGATTAGAAGGAACATCTGAATTCTACTCAATTACACATGGAAGGTTTCCTGTTTAAAGCTTTTCATTTTTCTCTTAACTTGAACCAGCTCTGTATACTAAAAACACTGAAACATTTATTCCCATTTCTTACAACAACAAGCATAAAGCATGTGAGTTTTCAATTACTTACAATACCCTCAAAACAATCACAATTATAAAGCTTAAAACACACAACGAAATTAATTATATGAAACTTTAATATTTGATACATTTTCCCAACAAAACCTAGCGAATTACAGCACGCCATTAATCCAAACCCAGCACCCTCGGATGTCACTATTCTAGTCATTTTTATACATCAAAAATGCATCCAAAATAAACTTCAAGCAAATGAGCAGTGAAAATAAGCTTCATATCATTTTTTTTTGTTGTAAAACCAACGCCCAGTCACATTATGCCTCATATGAAAACTAACTAAAATGAAGCACTATTGTTGCTATATATTTGTGAAGCTAGCGGTCGTGAGCATTGTCAGCCTGTCATACGGAGTAAGGGTGCATATCTGAGAAATAGATAATGTTTTCGAGATTTTTTTTTGTTTACGCGGTTTGGTGGGTAGGTGGTATTTAAAAATTAAAGACTTAAACACATTTTATTCATTATATTGTTGTAATCTAATCCTTAGAACACGGAGAGACAAAGTTTTGCGCCAGTGACGGCCATATTTTCTTGGTGACGTCTTCATAGAAAACCGGCGTGAAATAGTGGCATGCCACTGTGTTTCATACGGTGAGTGGGGGAGCCGGAGGCTCTTTCCTCTTCCTCATCTGTCCCAGTCCATTTCTTTTCCCTTACCTCATAAAAGCGGGCATTCGTAGAATCAGTACCTTTGTGAATGATCGTGGGCGATGATGATCGCTTACCACCAGGCGAACCACCAGCCCGGTATCACATAAAAGAACGTCTTCAAAAAATATTTTATTATTTTTTTACTTGTGCCAAATTATTCTACCAAGTTACACGAATGAAAAATACCGCAAATGATATCACTTCATCATCAAAATACTTGTACGGAAAGAACAAAAGCAATTTAGGCGGTTCAAATTTTTTACTTTTGTCTAAATAAAACACACCCTGTATAAAATATACGTAACAACTAACAAGAAGAAAGCCTGAAACGCAGTGATGTGCCCGCTTTTAATATCGAAATGAGAATTTCAGCATTAAATGACTGCACACGTAAAACGTAACAACTCTCTCCTTGATGCATTTACATAAATAAAACAAAAATAATTTTAATCAGCCATCGTTAAGGCGTGGACATCACGCGTCGTTGATAATTTGCTACAGGGTTCACAATGAGAGCGTATCACGGTTCTATCTGGGTGTACGACTATACAGGTTGATCTAAATGTCTAGCAATTTATTTTATTTACTAAGAGACATTCACTGAATCATTCACAGCGGCTGACGGATACGATTGGATCGGATATGACGTATGATAGAAATGAAAATTATGTTCATCTGTGCGTAAAGCGTAAGCTAATTATATTTTCCATAAACTAAATGGATGAAAATCCAAATAGAGATAGAGTGTAACAAATATAACAGTTGTTCTATTTAAAATTAATAAAAAAAGCATTATAATTTATGAGACACTTATCACGTTTGTCATGATTACTATTTAATTTAATAGCCAAAAAATAACTTCAGTAAATGGAAGCTGCGAATTGTGAAAAAAGAAGCACAGATCAAGTTACTGAATTATAATTTATCTAATTAGTATTAAAAAAGAATAAATAAATCTAGACACACAAGTGGTCACATTTCCTATCTTCCAACATATTTATCGCTTACCAGTTGCGACGATTTTTCTGTAGAAATATTTCTCAACAATACAAAATAAAATATCACACATTAAAAACAGAGCACCCTCTATCAGCTCCTTAGTAGCATCTCGACGTCCGCCATGCGCAAAAAATTAAAATAAACAATGCTCGCATCGTCCTACACCCGCGGGCTGTCCGTAATAACGCCTTTGTCTTAGATTAGCTGTTAAGAAAAGCAATCCGGCCCTGTGTCGTAGTCTGGAATTACTTGCTCTTTTTAAGACTAGATTGAAACTATGGTTTGTTTTGTGATGTGATTGTATGTCTGTGATTAAAGTTCGCATTGTGTATTGACACTGACTTTGCGGGGGTCTCTTTTGGCTAATAAGTTGTATGCCTTTTGTAATACATGTTTTTGGGTCTGTGAATATATTTATCTTCGTGAGGCTTTACAGCGGTAACACCTACATTTAACACATTTTCACCCGGGTAAGTCCGTATCCCGTAGGAATATTGGGATAAAAAAAATATTGGCCTATGTATTATTTCAGTTGTTCAGCTGTCTTTAGATTGCAATCAGTTTCGTAGTTTTTGCGTGAAAGAGCAACAAACACACACACATCCTTACAAACTTTCGCATTTATAATATTACTAGGATACTAGGATTTGAAGCGAATACAGATTCGTATTCTAAATTTACATATCTACTTATATACTTCGTTGCATTTCAAATATGACAATATGTTTTCTTCCGTGTTCCTAATTACCTCGGTTTTGCTCACTTAGTTTTTATGTACTGTTTGCTTTCATTTTTTCATTAACGACAAAGAATTTTCATTTCATTCAATTTAATTTTCATTCTTACGAAATTTAAGCCTGCAAATTCGATCAATATATATATATATATATATATATATATATATATATATATATATATATATATATATATATATATATATATATATTTTTTTTTTTTTAATTATTCTTTAAATGGTAAATATTATAATTAAATCAAAATAAGTAATTTCCATGAAACGGTAAATAGTAATGGGTATTAGCTATTTAATGGCTAAAATTAATTATTGAATATTAATCGACGACACAGTACTTTAATTTTTTTTTTATATTTGAAAAGAGTACGTATTAAATGGCTGGGCCCATGTTTGTTCTATTTAAATAAGATAAAAAAATTACAAAGGCACTCAATTAAAATGATTAAGAATGCAGTATCTTTGTGCTTTCAGTTCTACTGGCCATCATAAAATAAATTACTAATACAATAAAATACTTTATTACACTATGATAAAACAAATACCTACCAGAGCATTGATCAAAGAAGCCTGAACGATATCGAGTTCCAAGGAAGTAAAAGGAATTAATGCAAAACAAAAGTCTTCTATCTGGGGGCGTCGCAGGCAGTAAATTACGGGATGGGCGTCGCCCTACCGCCATGTATCAATCAACAGCAGATTTATGAGACAGCGTGCTTCGGAATCGTTAGCCTTCGCGACGAAAATGTGTTACTCTTATCCATCTTTGCTTTCGTATTTTTCTCGTTTGCTAATTCGGCTAGGGCGCCGTTTGGGGCGCCGTTACGTAAGTGTAGTGGTAATTCCTCTGCGTTCTTTGTTCTTACTTAGAGCGGGTATTAAGGGATTTTAAATTGAGTTATTTAATACTTTATTGGAAATTGCGAAATTGTTTACTGTAAACGTGACTAGTCGCAAACTGGATCTAGAGCTATTTGGAAAACCTTACGGGCATGAGGCAGTTACGAAATACATTCTTATTAGATAAGACGGGTTAGATAAGGAGTCACGTTAGGCCAAATTTACGTTTCATTGTTTCCTGTTGAGAATTAATTATTGCCTATTCCAGTTTCTGCTAGGTAGCAAAACCTTTTGCTTTTTATTATCATGATCAGCCCATATATTATGTGCCCAGGGTCACAGGCCTCTTCTGAGGGTTCAGGCGATAAGTCTACCACGCTGGTCTTCAGGCGGGTTGGTAGATTGCACATGTCGTGGATTTTGAATCTTCGACATTTCGTCGTTTTTCTGACAACCTTCTCTGTCACCGTTTCGAGCAGAGGCGGTCTGAATAACGTGCAAATAAATTGAAAAATCAATTTATTTTTTGCACGCTCGCCTGGTCTTGAACCCCCGACTTTTCTCTTGTAAATCAGAGGTGTAACTGACTCACCTTTGCCATTGACGTACTACTAACTTTAAACTCATTATTAACAAAAAAATTCAAAATATCTCGTCTATTCGAATGAGTTTAGGTTAACAATTATATAAATCTCATAAAATCCAGCCATGCCCAGCATTGAAGCGCACTGTATTTTTCTAAATGGAAAAGTACAATCGCGTCAGTTTTAGTAATATCCGGCGCACGTCAGTCCGGCACGGAGCTGTCTGCGTCACTGTCACGCTGCTACGAATAATACGCACTTAATTAGGTGTTTATTTTCTACTCGATTGTACTCGCCCGCGTCGAATGTATTGAGTGTTATAACTACCCTCATCAGGTGCATGTGTGTAGTTGTATGAAATGTAACCTTTATTTTATTGGACATTACAGTCTATGAATGCATTAAAATTCGAGTAAGTAGTTATTGCATGAGGGTGCATTATTCAGCTATTAATTTGATAGTTGTAACACAATTGCTTTCTTGTAATAGTTCGTACTAACCCTCTTGGATGTCTAATGAGATTGCATAACGTACAAAAAGCTTCTAAAAGGTTTTGTTAAGTTAGTCTAACTTTGGAATAAAAAAAGTAAAAAATGTTGAGTTAAGCCTCTTTGTCAAGTTCGAGTCGTAATGAAAGGTTTGAATAAACCGTTAATTGCGATCTTTAATTTTTGAACTTTATTTTCAAAAACAAATACCAACAACAGACGGAACCTCATTCGTCCCATACATCACTCGCCGCCTGGACAGTCGCGTACATTAATTCCTATTCAAATGTACCTGCTCGATTAGCCGTCTTGAGGTACAGTGACGTAGATAAGCGGTACAGTCGCGGAGATAAGCGGCTTTCATTACTGGTGTGTCGCGACGACAATGAATGGCGACAACAAATCTCGCTGCTGAGTTATTTGTTGGCTGCGACTCTTCGTATAATCTGTTGCTTGGTCAAGGACGAATGTTCGCCGAAGAGTATGACGTAGCTGCAATTAAGCTGTACGCCTGATTTATTGGAACAGCTCTCTGCGTGCAGTTAGGTCTATAGTAGTGTTGCTGTCTGTGATATAATCGACTGACTTGTTTTGGTATTTATTTATCATGCATTTCATTAAAACTGTAATATGTGTATTATGGTATCTCGTTATAGTATCTTATTTAAGGGAATTGTATCCTTACTTTGATTACTCTGTTTAGCCCAAAAACATGCTCCTCCTCCGTAATATCCTTGGAAAAGATTTCGAAATAAGCAATATATAAAGGCAACCGTTAGTGTGTATGAATGGTGGTATATTTTATTAATATATCCTGATTTCATTTGCTTATTTTAATCACAATATTTATGTACCAAAAATAAAAGGAACAGCATTAAGAAAACATACATTCAATTATGTTTGATCGTTGTTAAAATGATACATATTTTTAAAATCATAACAAATATAAAAGTACCCCACTTTTTTTTAATTCACCTAAGTTTTAATATATTTTTGTAACACGTAGCTATTAAGTATGTAAATTTTATTAAGACTGTTGAGACATCACAGTCTACATGAGACAACGCTTATGGAAGGTTTCAAGGTCAGATTCAATAATGTAATTAAACGTTTTAAATCCGTTACTCTTAAATTTTACAATTCATCGTCCTATACATCTATTACCTAGGTTCGATAAAATGCCTGCATTCACAATAGATAATCTATGTTCGTATTAAATCTTTACGTACATGGCACTAACAAAAATGTCTACTCAGCATATTGGGAGGTGTCCAGGGGTCAAGGAGAGTTAATTAAGACCCAGTAAATTGGCCCGTTCCGCTGAGTCAGCGGTCTCACTGATGTGCTTGGAATAAGAATCGTGTTCTAGGTGTAACATCGTTAATTAGAATAATTTCACTTAGGGTGGGATACGTAAGGGTTTTGGGAGAGTAACTGAATTTTGTTTGTATACAGGGTGTCGCGCATACAGTGATGTACTAGGCTCAATTGAATATATAGTTTAACATGCGATGATAGCATAAAACATGCACGAAATACCAAACGACGTTACGACGTTAACAAATGTTTATTAGCTTTTTTCTTAATCTCTACGTTTATCTATGCAATATATTGCCTTTTTAAAACCAATATATAACTTTCATACAACTGTTTTTCCCCAAAACAACACATGCTTTATATGACTGTCTATTTTTTTGATCATGTAAATCAAAATGGGATTTTAAATTTTTATTGTCTCTAAAAAAATATAAAATATGAAAATGATTATTGTCTCACAAGTTACACGTACAGTTTAAAGAATTAGTACATATTATGTCAAAACAAAGTGTTTGAATAATAGTTTCTCAGTAAATATTTTTCAAATGAAAATTTCGATACCATTTAAATATTATAAATGGATCCTTGTTGAATTATCAGATTACTGGCAGCAAATGGATTTAGATCAAAACTTTTTACAATTCTAATAGGCAGTGATATAAACAATAAAAATTTTATAATTTAATCCAGCAGTCGATTTGTTAATTCCAACGTCAATCTTAATGTGCTCGGAATAGCCATTCGGACAAATCCGAATAAAAAATTATGTATTCAGTCAGCGCTGTCATCGAGCGATAGTGAATCGTCAATGAAACAGATTTTGGCTTTTATTTATTTTTAAAAAAACTACGCCTCTTACCCTATCAATAAAGCTATTAAAATAGGGCATGTCGAACCAACACTTTGTGTTACGTTCGAATCGAAATTTTAGCATACATTGCACGTTTTGTTCAGAGAACGATAGGCGTTAAGCAGAAAGTGGTAATGGATGTGAAATAGGCGGATGCGATCGTCGATTAAAATGTTTGCGTGGAAAATGGATGCGGTTACACGTTTCTGTAACATTAACTTGAATGTTATTGATATAAATACACCTATTTATAAATAAGTGACTATATTGATCTTATGGACTAAGTGTTAGTAGCACAGTCTAATAATAATCCATACAGTCGGTCAAAAAAGACGTTAAGATCGATGGGGCAAGCGCCGAAATTCGGAAGAAACTAGCCCGAGCTACATACGCGATGTTTTATCAGCTCGGGACAGTCGGGGCTGTTACGCGCACGTTTTTATTGTTTGATTGTTAAGATTACAAGTGATATGTAATTGAATTGAATATGGAATTGTGTTTTTATCATAAGTTTTCGAGTTGTGACAACCACCAAATAGTCTAACAGTGACTTGGGCTTTTCATACGAGATCAAGAGCACTATACAACTGTTTATTGTTCTTTATACTATGGTACCTTTATATATACATTATTAAAAGTCGGTCGAGTAGTTATAAGTTTTAAATTCCGCCAAAAGACTGAGAACATGTGATATCTTGTGGACATCAGTTTTTATGTCTCATAGACCTAGTTCCATATATGAAAGTAGGAGGATATAGATCAAGAAGGCATACTAGTAACTGCAACTATTAGATAAAATAAAATTTATTTTATTCAAAGACTACATAGAAGTTACAAATCGGTGTAACAGTAGCCCCAGCTATGAATTGTATGATTGTCAGCATTAATACCGGAAAAAATGAGTGTCCAGGTTTTAGTCCCGGGAAATAAAAGTGCATTCTGTCTGTTATGTTTAAATATGTCAACCTCCTCACTATACACATTGCTTTTTGTTAGCCTTCGTAAATAAAGCAATATTGACAATTTGAACTTTTATAAACTGAGTTTATGCTGTAATTTGTGACAGATTGAATTAAAATCGAAACTGTAGGTACGGCGGGTAGTTTTGAATTCGGCAAACCTGATGTCTGTAACAACAGTGACCATTATTTAACCTGCGTTGATATCTATAATAGGTTATTATTTTAAAATTTGATGAATCATTAATTCATGACATCATTAATTGAAATATATGTTTTACATAATTCGTTTGATAAATTTCAGAAAAGTGCGATCGTTTACACGGTAGTATTTCCTTGTGTTTGATTTTACGCGAGTATTATACATTTAGAAATTAAAAACGTTTTAACGGATTTTAAACGCGATTTATTCACTATATTAATAACCCGATGTTTCGAACACTTTACAGCGAGCGTGGTCACGGGGAGACTGGACTGGAGACTGGCAGTCTCCCCGTTTCCACGTTGTTAAAAAAATTTAGTGTAGGTTTCTATTTCGTACTATTTATAACGTTAAAACCAAACAATATTTATTATCTGTGATTGTTAATTATTTTAAATATAGCCCACATCAAAGACAGATGCAATCCCTTTTTGGGAATCGCACCTCGGGGCGAATCAATGACATCTGTCATACGCCACAAGTGATACGGCGGGGATGTTTCTGACACGGCAATTGGACGGAAATAATATCCATTCTGTATAGATATATGACAAATACAACAAACATAAATTAATGCATTGGTTCGAGAACTATTATAGTTTCTAAACGTTCCCAAAAACGAAGGAGTTCTCTCACTCGATAAATCTACGGGTTTTCAACGTATTGGTGAGATTATTTTTGTGTTTGATAGGATTTGATGTCAATTGGTTTTAATTCGTGATCTTTTTTTATGCTATAAGCATGCAACTGACCTCGTGGTTCGCCTGATGGTAAGGAAACAGTAGCATGCTACTGTTTCACGTCGGTCTGCTGTGGGGTGTGGTATTTCCTCGATGCAAGCTGGCCCAATTCGTGCCGACTCCCACATATCTGGAATGGAATAGCCCCCTCGGGAACATGGAGACGGTGACGTCAGTTAAGTAGCTTTTACTGTTGCTTATCGTATTGTACCTGTGTAGAATTAACACATGTGCTAATAAATACGAAATAATATTTGTTTGTTTGTTTAAAAGCGCTTTTAGGAACTACTGGATTGATTTCAAAAATACTTTCACCATTCTATAATATGCGCTAAAGACTACATACGTACCACACGCGAAGTCAGGGCGGACCACTAGTCCTAGTTATAAACTAGCTTCGTATTTAATTCTACCTCTACAATATGTTAGTTATATTTATTTAATTTTCAAAAGATTAAGATACCATCAAAGCGATGACAAACTCAACAAACCAAAAATCGTTGCAATCCGTTGAATCATTCTTTAGTTTTAAGTAGTATGAATAACATGACTTTCTTATATGTAGATATACAATGTGGACATAGACTTGTCCTTTAATCTGATTCGTTAACTTATAAATTAGGCTGCCATTAGGACATTTACTCCACATTATTAGTATCATCATACTTGTACAAATGAATAAATAATGAGAGTTATATTTCACAAATACACAATCAACATTTCAACCATTATTAAAAGCAAACGACGATTCAAACTACACAAAGCCAAAGAAAAATAACAAAGGTTTGAAAACAAAGTGAAATAATAATTATTCACAACCTGCGGCAGTTCTCAGATACCCCACGTTTGTGATTACACCTTAAGCTATGTTCCGAGATAATGTTATATTCTTGCCGAAATTATATAAAAAGTTAATAAGGACTATTGAAAAATCATTGTTTTATAGATAACTAGCTGCGCCCCGGTTTTAGCCGCGTATGTCCGTATCCCGTAGGAATATCGGGATAAAAAGTTGCCTATATGTTATTCCAGGTGTCCATCTGTCTACGTACCAAATTTCATTGCAATCGGTCCAGTAGTTTTTGCATGAAAGAGCAACAAACACACACAATTCCTTACAAACATTCGCATTTATAATATTAGTAAGAAGTAGGATAGTAGGAAGTAGGATTATGTGCTAAAAGCGAGGGAGGTTCACTGTTCGCCTTTTTTAGCTTTGACACTGTACTTCACACCGATTGATGTGATTCTTTTTGTATTTGATAGAAAATGATTCCCATTTAGTCCCGTTTTGAAATTTGTAGTGGCTTCTCTCCTCATGGTGAACGGTGAACGGTTTTTTAGTAAACCATAATTTGCCACAGAGATGCGTTGAATACTATGTTAGAATAGTATTTTCTTGTGTTTGATTTTACGCGAGTATTTACACTTAGAAATTTAAAACTTTTTAACGGATTTTAAAGGCGAATTATTCATTATATAACATAACCCGAAGTGATAATGAATAAATCGCGTTTTAAAATCCGTTAAAAAGTTTTTAATATATTGAATAAATCTCGTTTAAAAGCCATTATTAAGTTTTTAATTTCTAAATACTATGTTAGAATTTAAATTTACTACGTATACGTTTTGTTAGTTTGTTCTAAAATACCTCGATGCACCGCTGGTTACTCAAAGTTTAAGAAATTTTCAAGGTTATGCAATTAGGAAATAATTTAGCATCTTGCATATAATATACATATTCATATTGCAAAATGAATTAAGAATAAAAAATTGCAAATCGACGAGCTATCAATGAAATATTTTCGCATATGATTTGCATAGAAATGACGTAGTTAGGTATGTGTTAACGCCTTTTAAGCACATCGTTTCCGTGATTTATATAACCGAATTTACTAATTAATATGATGTATTGCGAAATCTGTTACGGCTACGACGAAATCTTTTTCGGCAATTAACTCTTTATTATATACAATAAAGTACTAAAATGACTCCATCTTTATATATGTTGCATCTTCTCTGTATGTTTATGTGTACGTGATTGTTACTCAATTCCACCAAAGCGGCTGGACCGATTATAATAATTTTTTTGTGTCTTCAGGTGGATTCCACAATTGTTAAGATAGTGTAGCTTTTACGGCGGTCTCGCTCGCGTTCGCATAGAAAATCTTTGACAGTTTTTTTACGACTGGTAGGAGTCTGTAGTTTGTGCCTATATATTGTTTTTATAAATAAATTGTGTCTTACATACACTCGTAGCGACTTATTATTTACGTATTCAATTTCCACGTCAAAAATACTAACTATCGCATATAAATAATAGCATTACCAAAAATCGCCATTCGAATTTGATCTCAAGCGTACACAATATAAAGTCCAATTTCTTGCGCATTAACACATATCCATTTAATTAATATTAGAATAAAGACGAAAGACCAAAAACCTGGTCGTGCAAGGTTAAAACACAAATGATTGTACTGACATCTCATTAGCTAGGCGGCGTACGGATAGGCCCCGGGCACTATCTGTGATTGCTCCGAGTTATAAGATCTAGCGATATAGTATGATTAAGACACTAAAAAATCAAATAAAACTATGCATTCTGCATTTTTTATTGGTTTTTTTGTGTTTAAAACTAGAATTAATTGAAATAATTATAGAAAACCAGTGTGAAGGAAAAAAGAGCGTATTGTATTGATACATTTCCTTATTAAAATACTTTATTTAATGGACAGGAACAAGTCATATGTGAAAAGTATATAGCATATCAAATGTCTTGATTTGATACCAAAACTGGTAGTTAAATTTTCTTAGTTTGATAGAACATTAATTAATGAAATTATATACGGAAAAATTATCAAAATTTATCAATTAGTCATATTGTAATCCGTCATTCCATCTCCGCTCATCCCGATCGGGGCAAGGAATATGTCACGGATCTTCAGGTGTAAGATACTTGAAAACGGTGCAGTTACTCAATTTATACGTTAAAAACATTTAAAAATGCCAACCTTCCCCTCAACAATATTATAAACGACTAGCTGTTCTCCCCGGTTTCACCCGTAGTACATATTATATAGGCTATGTCAGTGTAACTGCTGCTGTCTTTAAAATCGGTGCAGTCGTTCACACGTAACGGCGTGACCAAGGGAAATAGGGATTCATTTACATATGTACGTATGTAGTTCAATAAGTTGGCCGCAAAATCGCGGCCTCCCGTCCCAGAGGCCACACGTAAAATAGAGTGGAGCACATATTTGTATTTTTGCCGATCAAAGGATCGTTGCGTATGACGGCCTTTTGAACTGATAATCAAATTAGCAATGCTTCCTTTTTGCACAAAAATGTGTCTATCAGAGCTATTGCTTGTAATATTGTTTTGTTTTCGTTCTCTTAACAGGCTTTGTGCGCGGCTTTTGTTGTGTTTGATGCAATTTAGGCGGGTGGGGGATTTGAGTTTTAGACACTAATCTGTTGCAGACTTTTCAACTGCATACTTACAAGGGTGGTGATGAACTATTCTGTAAGATTCGCTTGACGCAATAAAAATAATTAGAAAATTAAAAATTGGATACGAATTACTAGTAAAGTATTATATTATTTGTGATATGGATTAGGATTTTTCTAGAATTTTGAAAAAAATATATACCTGTGAGTAACTGCATCAAGTTTATTTTAAATATTTTGTCACTTTAATTTTTCCGTGTGATCCTACTCTATATATAAAAAATTCTCGTGTTAGTGACAGGTAGTGTTAGTTATCATTCTCCAGCAAAACGGCTGGACCGATTGTTATGAAATTTTGAATGCAATTTGGGTCGGTCAGAGAAACGCCAACGTCTATTTTTCATACCCCTAAATGATAAGAGTAAGGCAGAACAGCGTTTTCCGGATCAGGTAATATTTATATATTCATTCAAACACGTAATTGTAAAATAGGAATACTAATCCATCTCAATATTCAATAATACTGAGTACATTATTCTAAATTGAATACTCACTTTTGTACACATTAATTAAATATGAACACCCTGTATACACAGCGGGAAGAAAATGAAAGCACATATATTACGTTAAGTACAGTCGACAAATAAATCATTCACACACAACCACGTACAGTCGCAATCTCAACCCCCGCTTAAGCTCTAAATTTTGTTACTTTACTGATTTAATGACGTCACAGCCCTATCGAATGTCAATTCATATCGCCCTCCTGTATAGAACGACCTATATGACTTTCACATCTTCGAATGTGAACTTTAAAACAAGGTTATAAGGTTCTAATTTAAATAAAGCGCTCTGTATATAGGGTGTTTTAAAATTATTGACGCAATGCATAGGTTAGATATTTGAGTCACGCATACATTTTATGACTAATTCCATAACTTTGTATGTGAATTCGGGATCAGGTAGTGTTTACACCCGTATCTCGTGATCTTGGGCCTGAAGGGATTTGCTGTAACGACGATATTGTCAGGAATCCTAAATACCTTTTTTAGGTTTGTTTTTTATTGACACTTCGAACTGCTTTTTTGATTGCATTGAGTAAAGGTTATTTGAAAGTACCTTTTAGAAATGACTTCTGTCTTTAGGTTTTTGTGAGGTAATCATCATCATCATCATCAGCCCATATATGTTCCCACTGCTGGGACACAGGCCTCCTATGAGGGTTGTGAGGTAATACTTATGATATAATTTTACTTACTTAATTATTAATTTTATATTATGTTATTGCTTCTTTATAATGGGGTTCCGTGGCCGAAGGGTAAAATTACCTAGACCCTATTACTAAGACTACAGCCTGTCTGTTTGGCTGTCTGTCCGTCGGTTTGTCCGTCTGACATCAGGCTGTTAAAATTTTCAGAAATGATGTATTTCTTTTATCGCTACAACAAAAATCGGGGTTAAGCAACGCTTGGCACGGACATATGGATGGGTGATCACCCAATTTGTTTTTTGCATTAAGCTCTTTAACTCATTTGAACCAGTTAGTGTCGCGGTTTTGACTCGCACTTGACTTATTTTATTATTTGAAAGTTATTGAATGCCGTTACATCTTAATAATATATAAAAATCCAGTGTCATGATGTATGTTCTCATTGAACTCTTCACCAACTCAACCGATTTTGATTAAATTTGGCATTTTATGTGTATTTTCGTCCAACTTAAGATATAGGATAGTTGTTATTTCGATTAATTATCCCAATAATAATTTATATTAATACTAGCTGCGCCCCGCGGTTTCACCCGCGTAAGTCCGTATCCCGTAGGAATATCGGGATAAAAAATAGATGTTGGCCAATTCTCAGACCTACCCAATATGCTTACCAAATTTCAGAGGAATCGGTCAAGCCGTTTCGGAGGAGTATGGCAACGAAAACTGTGACACGAGAATTTTATATATATACTAGCTGCACCCGGCAAACGCTGTTCTGCCTTACTCTTATCATTTAGGGAGATGAAAAATAGATGTTGGCCGATTCTCATAGATACCGGATAAGCACAGAAAATTTCATCAAAATCGGTCAAGCCGTTTCGGAGGAGTATGGCAACGAAAACTGTGACACGAGAATTTTATATATAAGATTTTAATTATTACTCAGCCACAGCAACGCGTGGCCGGGTATGTTAGTTTATTTATGATTTCTCTCTCACAATGATATTGATAGACTTTAAAACGGTCATTATCATAAATCCACTTGAACCCTAGACCTTGAATCAAGATCCGAAACTACTATCACTTCACCAGCTTAGTCAAAACCACAAAATGTTGCCATCCTTTCACTTTTGACAAACTTGCATTCACATTTCAAGCAGGTAATTAGAAAGGACGATATTAAAATATTTCATTAATTAACCGCTCATCGGTTCTAGACGTTTCCATTATAATGTTATAAATTAATGTGACATTTCAATAAAATTATACGAAATTATAATAAAATCGGATAATGCTTTCGCTTGCAATTTTGTATAATGTGTATTTATATAGAGCTGTTGCAACACGAACTATGTCTTTATATTATTTTATAATTTAGTTCGTCCTTTTTTGTCAAGAATACATTTGCGCCTAGAATTACCGCGGATGTCTATTTCAACTGCCCAGAAGGCAGTGAATAATCAGTAAATAGGCGGGTTGTCCGGGCTCAACCAGGACAAGTGGGCCAACGTTAAACTTAACTCTTAACAAAGAAATCCAGAGAGGACGGTATTGAATTACACCTTATCAAATCAAATAATTGACATATAAGTAACTTATTATACGAAAAAAATTGCAAACTGAATCCCTTACATTCAACAACATACAAAACTGGCTGCGCCCCAAGGTTTCACCAGCGTAAGTCCGTATCCCGTAGGAATATCGGCATAAAAAGGTGCCTATATGTTATTCCAGTTATTCAGCTATACCAAATTTCATTGCAATCGGTTTAGTAGTTCTTGCGTGAAAGAGCAACAAACACACATACATCCTTACAAACTTTCGCATTTATGATATTAGTAGGATAGGATAAAACAAATTCTTAATTTCTACCAAGCAAAAACATTCTTTTAATACATCTATTTTTTTATTTTTATAGCTCCTAATTATTTCTTGTATTTTATGAGGAAATGCTACAGTATATCTGCGCAAGCGCAGTTCTACTTCTTACAATACATACCGTTACCGATACCTAACCTTTAACTTTTTCATTGGAGAGGTGCATTACTTTGAATTAGGTTCTATTTACACATTATTAGAAACATAAACTCAATCATCACCAATCTAGTTTGTTCCAGCCTGAATCTGTATTTAAATGGAATTTTTAGTCTGTAAAATAAAAAAAAATGACGCTTATTTCTTGCAATGAAGATTTTTCTATATGTGCTGTGTTATTAGTTCCGATTCAGATGTCTTTAAAATTAATGAGTTAAATATTATGCCAGGTAAACGAATGTATATTACCATATTAAAAGTCAATGTGTTTGTTCACTTTTCGTTTTCAACTGAACCAACATCTTTTTATATTATAAGACAAGTGCGTTCTTGAGACGATAAATTAATTTAAAAATCTATTTGAGCCGATCCAGGAAGCGAACCTGTAATACATATTGTTCTAATGATTTATCCACTACACTTACGTATATCTAAGTGCCATAAGTTAGTTACATGTCGACGATAACTTTGAAATACTTTTAACAGTATCCTTGTACTTTAGAATGGATTGTATTGAGAAATCTTTGCAGTTATAAACCGACTTATCTCTCTGTTTTCATTAATTTCATCAGAATACGATCGTTTGATAATTTATTTGTAACAAATAAGAAGCAAGACTTTTTAATGAGATCAATGTAACCTATCTTAGATCTCTGTAAAGAAATGATAAATGGCAACCAAGCTAATTGTTTATTTACAGTTTGAAAGACTTATGTATGTCTTAATCTGGCCTGAATAAAGATCTAGTAAGTCTACATAGAGTAAAGCGTGTTTTTTATCGTAGTCGACAAAGGAGCTGGTGATTCGCTTGATGGAAAGCCCCATCACCCACCGTAATGAACATTTGTAGAGGTGTAAGACTTGCACATACGCTTTTGCAAACTAATTGTAGTTTTTAAAAGGTATGGGATGAAGAAAGGCTTGACTAGGTGAACGAAAAAACGGTCTGTGAATGGTAAAGAAAAGGATGTGGGCTATGTTTTCTTGGGTTTTTGAACTCATCTTAGAAGTGTCTCTTTGCGATTTAACACATGGTTTACAAATATCCTCAATCTTACTATTATTTTTTCATTGTTATTTAGATCCATAATAATTGCTTATATCATATACAACATTGAGTGTGATTATTAGGTATGTTAATTGGACAACACTTATATCGGGCCTTGTTATTTTGCACTCAAATCATCAGGATTATTCGAATGAAGAACTGTGTCTTATTAAATATAATAAGATAAAGAATCATAGAAAAAAATTGTTTTTCTGTAAAAATCGAAACAAATACTGTCTATATATTCAGTTTTATTATTTGCCTGACTAAAATATACATTGATAAGAATGATAAAATGTTTTGTTATCCACTAACGTTCTTATTCAAACCAAATTAGTATCGGAAGGAAAAAGCCTATCACATCGTCATTCAAATATATGAAATTTGAAATACTTAAACGATGATTAAATAACTCCTATCTTAACGGAAATTCGCAACAATTTCACAGTTAACAAGTTAAACGCATTCCTTAAAACAAATGCTAATAAGTTGTGCGATATATTAACTATTGCGAATGTTGTGAATCATATGGAAGTATTGCACTGGCTTTCGCAACACATTACCCTCTTTATTGCTTACCCAACCCCGCATGTAGACGTGTCCAGTTAACGGACAGTTATGTAAGTTCAAACTGTTTTATTGTCACTTAAGTGGTTTAAGGTATAAGCTTAAGTCTTTTTGTAGAGTTGACGCTATGTTCCATTGAAGGAATAATTGGTTTATGAGTCGTCTTTTTTATATAATTTATTATAAAATCTTAACTGGCTATATGTAGTTTAGTTACTTAATTGTATCATTGTTTATTGATTTATTTTTACATTATTTATGAAGACAAAAACACTACATACCAATTAAAAGACAAATATGTATAACGATAAAAAATCATCTTTAAATAGCACTCATAATTTCAATCACACAATATTGTAAATGTGAAAGTTTGTTTGATTGGATGTTTGTCCGTCAATCACGCTTTAACTACTGATCGGATTTTGATGAAATTTGGTGTATCGACAGGTTATGAGCTGATTTGGGTGGTAGGATACTTTCTATCCCGATTGAATGCTCTCTTGGGATAAAACAGGAATCTTTTAGGAGTCGGGACGAGCGTCTAGTAACACTTGAAACTTTCAAGAATTTTCTAGAACTTTCCATAACTGCTATCCTCTCCACTCACGAAAAATTTGCCAGTCACACGCCCAAGCCTTTAATTTATGCCCTAATGTTTATATTCCATATATGCGTTTTGGTTTTTAACTTACTATGGTGCCATTGACACCGTTACTGTGAACTGTCTGTTTTGGCGCATTTTTATGGCGCATTTATGTTAATCTGCCCTTGTCTTTTGTAATTTGCGTTAGAAAATAGTTCTGTATAAGGCAAGATCCATGGCGCGTTAAGTGGGTTGATCTTTTTCAAGTGATGGGTATGGTAAGTCGATGTATTGCATATGGTAATATCGGTTATTTGTAATTTTCTATTGGACTAGTTTTTAATGTTATGTTATAGTTTGTTGATAATTTTGTTAGTTATTTATTTGTTAAAACCGATTCTTACAAAACCGAAAGATAAATATACAGAATTAATATCTTAAATATTGTAGGTACATTTGAATTAAATTCGCAATTTTATAAATTATAAATCTCTAGAACATTTTTTAAAGACAACCGTGATATTTACCCGTTAACTTTTACAAGTCGTCTTATATCTATATATACATCAAAACTCAACATAACTCTAAAAAGATTGTACGTATCCAAAAACAGTTAAAAACTTGAGCTCTATAACAATATATAGCACCTTTCAATCAAGCTGCAAACACATTAAACCGATCAAATGATTTCCAAATCGATCCAGAATCATCATATCGTATGATTATATCATTTCAATTCCCGCCGCGCTTAGTTCCGTCATAAAATAGTCCTAAAACCAGCAATAACTATTAGGATACGCATTGAATACAATTTTAAATTGCTACATTCAATCTGATCGTTGCGAAAGCTGAGCGTTTATCTTGTAGAAATATAAGTGTCCATATAAGGCAATTACCGATGTATTTTGAAATGAGAATAATGGACTTTAGCATGTTTATTTTCAATCATGTTAGGGAGGAAATATTCCCCTGGGGGGTATTGAAGAATCGTTAAGTTTAATGGATCTTTGGGAAGATACATGACGAAATCTTTTATAAATACAATTGAATCGCCAAATGTTGCTAAAAGTCGAAAACAGTCGACCACTTTAAATAATTATTTTTTTAATGTTTTTGTTGAAGTATCAGAAAGGTTCTTACGGAGAGAAACAACATACCACCGGTGATGCCGGGGAGAATCGCTAGCATATTAAAGTAGTAAATAGTAAATGTAGGTAGTAAGAGACGATGTGCTATCCTGGTGCGTTCCAATGATTATTTTCTATAAGAAAGGTCACCGACGTCCCAGGGAATGTATCATTCTAATTTTTAAAACGCACAATGACACCAATTACAAAAAGAATCACGTCAATTGGTTGAAAGCCATATTATCGAATATTATCGAATTATCGAGAAACAAAACGAATAAAATACACTCGAATTACCAACCTTTGTTAAAAAATTCTAGTTCTTTCTGTAGAAGAATTAGTTAGTTAAACAATGCTCTCACATTTTTTGATTTTATTTTATAAATAAATTACGTTCCACGTTCCACTGAAAATACTATTAAACTGATTTAAAAAAAATGTCACACAAAATGCAGTTCGATCCAACTTAGGATAGTTTGTTATTTCAACTATGACTACCCAAGCGGAGCTGGAGCGTGCAGCTAGTATTTTGATATGATATAATACATTTCCATTTTTGTTTTGACCTATGATATCTTCAAATAATAAATGATGGTGATAAGTAAGTGGGCGGGGCAGACACCATTCCTTATTTCAACAGGGATATTAATTGAACGACTTTGTAATATACGTTGAATAATAGCTCTGTCTGATGTAACAAACAATTTCTGCTAAAATATCATAATATAATTTAAATTCCCCGAATGCTAAAATATCATAAAAATATTAATATCCTCATCAACTTGTGGCAGTCTCAACACAACAAACTCAGCAACTCTGCAAAGTCAGGTTCATTCAAACATTTATTTATTCATTTATAAAGTTCTTTCAAACACTCTTTTAAGGATTGAATAGGATAAAAATAATAAAATATTTCCCCTATCGACTATTTCCATTAGAATCGTAATATAGAAAAAAATAATATTTTAGCCATTAGACATAACATTTCAAAAACGATATATTTTAAAACTCTATGGGAAAAATAATTCTATGATGTGAACCCACAGGCAATATAGCAACTATTTATATACACATGTCTTATTCCTATCGATAAGATAAATTATTGTAAAGTTTCATTATTATCCATTTACTATCCATCCATCCATACTTACAAACTTTCACGTTTATAATATTATTACTTAGTAGGGCATATGTTATATTTATTCTACTTCTACATTCGAAATAGTCAATTTTCGAAACATAGCTGTTCAATAAAACACAAAATTAAACGCACCAAAAGTGACTCACCTCAGCTCGATGCGTTTAACTGTTTAAGACCCTTTCTCCAAATGATACCAAAGCGATCCGTTAGGTAATCCCAATATTACGTGTATTACAGATTCTCTTATATTACCCAACACATTGCCAGTTCAACAATTAGAGATAGTTATAATCTGTGGTTTTGCACCTTATTTCAAATTTGTTTTCCTTTCGCTGCTATGCTCGTGTGGATATCACGTTTTAAGATATTTTCAACATTAAATGACAACCTATTGACCGTCTCCTTGGTACAATGGTTAACACCTGAGCGTAGTACGGAACGGAGCGGTCCAGGGTTCGATTCCCGGTGGGGAATCACAAAAAATGTCTCGGTCAGGCAGGACACAGATGGCCAATCACCCACTTGATTAGAAAAAAAAATCGATCAGTTAAACAGATGTATACAATCATTTGACCAATACCCCACTAGCGACACAGGACTTCACAATTGGCAACTTTTATTCCGTGATTCTCTTAGAAAATGATTCAGACACAACATTACAGGTGGACTAAAACTTAAAACAAAGTACATATTCGTGTTTAAGAAAATACATGGATATAATCACCTTTAAATCCCACACAAACACTTCAATGTTATTTATATGTCTGTGTAGAAATAGCGGAATGCATGGTTACAAATCATTGACACCATAGTTAGGATTTAAAACCTACTAGTCAGGCGCCACAGTCGTCTCCAAACCATCTTGAAAATTCCTGATGTAACAGTGATGACATAATATATAGTAAAATAAATCATTAATTCAATCTTTATATTCTTACTATTATTATAAACGTGAAATTGTGTTTATTTATTTGCTTGTTTGTTTTTCTTTCACGTTGCAACGGAACTGATATTATGATGTCATTTTTGTGTCTGAAGATAGTAAGGAATCTGAAAAGTGACATAGATTATTATTTAATGTCACTCTCTTTTATTCTGACTGTGTGGACGAAGCCACGAGTGGAAAGCTAGTTTACGTTAAAACCTTCAAAAAGTATTTTTTCCTAACTTTAGTTTTTGTTATTCTAGTAATATGATAATCTATGATACAAAAACTGATCTTTGTGAAACATTATACAAGTAAACATTATGAGAAACACAATATTTTATACACACACACACACACACATACAGCAAATCTTTATTTGGTCACTTAATAATTATAATATCAATAAGTTACTGAAATTTTAAAGTAGCCTAAAAGCGTAGATGTAGTCTGAAATAGAGCGCGCTACCCTAGAAGATACCTGTTCACTCTACCTTTGACGAACCCCAGATTGTATCTCCTTCAAATGTCAAAGTTCAACGACCTATCTACCCTGCCCTATATAATTTCAATTGCGTCAATCAGTCACGGTAGTTATATCTTGCTTGAGACGTTACATAACATTCAATCAGTATTTGATAAGGCCTTTTGCACATGAGTAATGAAGTTTTTAAGGGGCTGGACAGGTTATTTGTTTTGCGTTAACGATGTTACATATTATCTTGTTTATTTGTTACTATCATATCATATTTGTAAGTGTAATTAATACTTTTCTTGCTATTTGTTTAAACATTTTTCAAGTTTAGTTAAATTTAATGTGCGATTGTATAATACCAAAGAAATAGAAGGGAATCACAGACAGTCCGGCTATCAACTTATCTATGTATTAAGTTCCATTCAAGCTGAGTGGTTAGGCGTGAAGAACTATCAAATATACAGAGTTACTTTTACATTGTAATATTAGTTAGGATATTATCGTAATAGTGCATGCATAAATATATAGGTATATAGAACAAACACCTCTGCTTTCTTTATTAGGCTATAAATAACATACAGGGACTGCCTTCCTTAATTGGTAAATCATGATCACAACAACGTACCTTATTTATGCGTCTACCAATTGATGTTTTTTAGTGCATGCTATTCTTCAAATATTGTTCAACAATGAAAGGTAATTTTTTGATAATTCTGTATATTTCATAATAAATGTGTCGGTTTAGAGATTTTAAATTAGATTCTACAATTGTACTAATTTTTAACTTCGTATATAATATATGCGACATGTGACATCTACCAACCCGCAATTGACCAGCGTGGATTATGGCCTAAACCCTCTATGATGATGATGATGATGATATAATAATGTATACTTGGAAAAAGGGTCTAATTATTTATGATTTACGAAATGTCTTCAAATTATATTCTGTATTCTAGAAGTATCGGTATCCTTCATTAAATACTAGGACGATAATACCTATTTACTTTAAACAATTAGTTGAATATGGACTTGATGTTTTCAGTGAATTGTATTAATCACTAGTTAATCTCTTATACCTTTAATTTAAATTGTGTGACAAACGTAGTGACATGGGATTTTCATATTACGTTGTTTGACAACTTTACTCCTGAACAATTAAAACGATTTTAATAAAATTCTTCACACTTCACAACGGTCATCCAACTTAAACCATACGATAGTAACGAAATGAAAACGAAATGCGCCTAACCGAACGAGTGCGTTTGTTGCTCTTTCACTCAAAAACTGCTGAACCGATTGCAATGAAATTTGGTACGTAGACAGCTGGACAACTGGAATAACATATAGGCAACTTTTTATCCTGACATTCCTACGGGATACGGACTTACGCGGGTAAAACCGCGGGGCGCAGCTAGTATATCATAAGTGAGCACCTTGAAAGGAGTCTATAAAGACTTATTTACATAACGATATAGTGAATGTAGTGTGCTTGTATTGTAGTCATTCGATTTTATATTTCCATTGGTTGTTCATACGATATTGGTTATGTTTTTATAGTGTTTAAAGCGATGGAAGGCTATGTAAATAAATAATACGCAGCGTAAATACGTGATAATTCAGGTTTGTAGTAACATTCGTCATTTTGTCATTAAATAAAAAAATATTTTATATAATAGTTAAAATAATTGATTCTCAATTATTTTCAAAATAATTGACCGCCTCCTTGGTACAGTGGTTAACGCGTGAGCGTAGAACCGAGGGGTCCTGGGTTCAATTCCCGGTGGGGACGCACAAAAAAAAAAAAAAAAAAATGTCTCGGTCTGTCAGGACACAGAAGGCTGATCACCTACTTGTCCCTAAAGAAAATCGATCAGTGAAACGGATGTACATCATCTGCCCCATACCCCACTAGGGGACACGGGACTTCACTTACTTAAAATAATTGATAACATTGAATATGAAGAAAAACAACTTTAGTATTAGAAAAAAAATATCCGTATAAATCGAACTCAAAAAAAACAAATTCTTATATAATAAGGTGAATGTTTAAAAACCTTTTGAGTGTCTCTTGACGTACATCAAATACGTCAAAAGCCGTAGTACAATGGGCACAAACTGTTGAAACCTTTCCCGGATGAGATGATCTCAGCGTTATGCGAATGAAAGTTATTAGAGCGTAAGTACGTCTGTGCGTCAAACATATCTGCGTATATTGCAATATTAACCGACCTCTTAAAAAGGGAGTAATGTTTTCATTGTGTCTACAAATTTCCGAAGGGCTGTTTATCCTATTACATCGTATCGTATAATATCTTACCCTTTTTCCCGTCGTCAAACCTTTTATTATACCTTACCTCTTAAAAACAGGTATTTGCAATTTGCAGAATCCCTTTGCTAATGTTCTAGAGCTGTGATAATCGCTAACCATCAGACGGATCAGCACCAACAAAAAATAAACAAATATTGTATTTAAAATTGTTATAAAGTAAAGGGTTAAAATATTTAACAGTGGTTAAAAACCATGCGGCAAACATTCGATTGTAAATAACAGGAATTTTGTAAGAGAACAAATCGTTTATTTTTATTCATTGATTTCATAATTACTATAGAAATATTAGTATATATTGCTAGTGATGCCATCACACCAAGCGCATTATTTCTTATTCTTATACATGAAAATGATGTGACCAATACGTACGAATCTTACATTAGACATCAACGAGAGGCAAGTCATAAATCACTGGCTTCATTCAAAATACAGATTCCTACTTTCTAATTAGATGTACCATATAATTTTAATGAGTTTTTTATGCATAGCAAAATTTACATGTGTAAAAGCATCCTTATTTGGAAGTTGATAAAAAGCGCTCCATATAAATTTTAATAATGTTTAGCGAAATTTGAATTATGAAAATGAATCCAGCTGAATAACATAAATTCTTTATTTTTATTAGCTTTTGCCTGCTGCTTCGCACGCGTTAAATTCGGAGTAGTTCAATAGATATTTACATATAAACCTTCCCCTTGAATAAATCTATCTATAAAAAACCTAGGGCAGACGCGGGAAGCGACCTTGCTATATATTATGTGGTGACTAGTTGAACCTTTTTCAACTAGTCACCACATATATAAATAACCGTTTTTTTGTTCTTTTTTAATTTTTCTTAAGCTTTTGTTTCATATGATTGATCTGGCAATAAAAAGCACAAAATAAGAAATAGCGAAATGTCGTGAACGAAGGGAAATGTCATTCAAGGAAATCCCTTCTTTTATTATAAATGTGAAAATTCTATCACCTTACGATATGTACTACACGAGCAAAGCCGCGGCGGACAGCTATATTTTTATAGCCCTTTGGTACTATAATTATTAACTAGCTGTGACCCGCGGTTGAAACCGCGTAAGTCCGTATCCCGTAGGAATATCGGTATAAAAAATGCATATGTGTTATTTCAGTTGTCCAGCTATCTACGAAGCAAAATAGTATTATTATTCACCAATAGATGTCAGGAAAAAAAAAACACGAATAAAACACGAATATGACATTTTCTAAAAAAAATTCCTAGCTAGATCGATTTATCGCCCCCGAAACCCCCTTTATACTAAATCTCATGAAAATCGTTGGAGCCGATTCCGAGATTCCAATTATATATATATATACATATATATATATATATATATATATATATATAATTGGAATATATATATATATATATATATATACAAGAATTGCTCGTTTAAAGGTATAAGATTTATATATAGGAAGTAAGCTTGTTAATTTGGAACACCATCATTTTGTGCAATTTTATTGAAATCCGTTCAGCAATTGAAACTTAATTGAGTTGCAGACTTTCACATTCACATGGGAATATATTGAATATGTTTCAACGCAATTATGTCGTAAATTGGTTAGTTCTGTCAGTTTTTATGCTGTTAGTTTAAGGTTTGTTCTAATTAACAAAAGGTATATTCTATTTAATTTAATATTTATTTTTATTATATTTAATTTACTGGTATCAAATCAGTTCCATGATCAAGGGGATTGTATCCTGACTCAGATGTTTTGTAGTACACGTATATGTTGATATATTATGTTGATATATTTATCTCAATTGCCAACGAAAAAGTACTATACAACACGTAAAACCACGATATATATTTTTTTTATTTTAATACAAAATTGTGTGACATATAGGCAATTTGATAAGCAAAGCCGCGTTATGAAACTAGTCCAAATACTTATCCTAACACACATTTAAACCTTTTGAACTTAGATGATGGGACAACATCTAAAACAGCGTTTCCTGCGCACCGAAGAAAAAAAAATGCCACAAATCGTTCAATGATACCTAACTATACATTTCAATATACAAGAAAAGGTCCCTGAAAGAACCTAAAATATGCGTAATAACAAGACTCTAAAGGTCCTTAAAATAAATGTAATATAACACCAAAGAGTTTTCCACGCGCTCTATCAAACAAATTCGAAACAAAATTCTGTCCATGAAAATGCATTCACGTTTTCACTATTAAGTCATCGGTGTTGATTGAGATGAAACACGACCGTGCCATTGACCCCTGACAATACAATAGAGCCTGCACGACGTGACGTGTCGTTTGCCTCGCACAGACCAGCTGACAACAGAGGCTGTACTGAATAATTGCCCATTAAACAGTCTATGATTGATCTGTGGTTAGCTGACAGTGTTTGGTTTAATCATTTAGACATGAAGACGTTTTAGTGGTAATAAATCAAGATGCATGTTGTTTTCTAAGAAGTTGAAGTTGAAAGTGGAATGATTAATTAATAATGAATAAATTACTTCTTACGCTTTTTTAAGTGATTTTTTATATTATGATTAGTTTTGTCCTGTTTATCTAAAACTAGCGGTCCACCCCGGCTTCACCCGTATTACATAAATAGCCTATAGCCTTTCTAAATAAATGGGCTATCAAACACTGAAAGAATTTTTCAAATCGGACCAGTAGTTCCTAAGACTGCGTGAGATCTTAAGATAAGAGTGATTAGTCATAAAATAAAATAAAAACTTCATTAAAATTGTAAGTTAATTAATAATAAAACCAATGCCTTATAATTGAGCACAAATTACTTGCAGCGAATGTGATGGTTAAATCAATTAAATTAGTATGCTCAATTAATAATTCACATTTACTTTTTTGTATATTGGACACTCAAAAGTTAAAAATTAGTGAACAAAATTGCAATTAGATACACTTTTTATTTTCTAAACCTTAACTGCGTGGGTCATATTTTCGAATACCATTAATTCTGTGTTAATGTGTAACCATGAATTTATTAATAAAATTATTATCTTGTTCTACACTAATTTATTAATGGTTTCACTCAGTATTTAAGCAAAACATAGTTAATATATTTTTATATTAAAATGCATTAGTAATCAAAATTAATAGGATTATAAACAAAGCGAATTCATTGAATCAAATAAGTTACATATTCATGACTGTGCATTATTACATAGATATAGTTATCTTTATGATTTAAAGTTAAAACTGAAAGATTTTATAATTTTTTTTGCAAAACTAGCCTCTACCATATTATGATCTATACTCACTTGACATGAGTGTAAATTATATTTTATTAGATCATGATCGTCAGTTCTTATTACTGCGATAATAATCCTAATAATCATAAGTATAATAATTGAAACGGCATATCAATTTAATAGAAATGTTGCTTATCATCCCACGCCAACCAATTATGGTCTAATGTGAATTAAATTTAGATTGTCTGTTTTGTGGAATGACTTTCACTATTTATATGTAGATTTTGGGGATAGTGACGTATTTTTAAATGATAGCTTAGAATTGTGACGAGTGACGTCAATTTATTAGTATAGATAATAAGGCGGAAGCCCGTTTCCTTGTCCTCACCCGTGCCTAGCCTATTCCTTCTTTCCAGCTGTCAATCCTTTCCTTATCCCTTACCCCTTAAAAACAGGCAGTGCATTCGCACTACCTCTGCTAATCTTCATAGGTAATGGTCAACTCTTAACATAACGACCACTAGCTCAGTGGCCTGCTATAAGATAAAAAGACATGGATACATCCACGCGGTGATGGTGGTTGGATCCTCCAGCTAGCTCCTATGCCAACAAGTTAAGTGGTTAGTCGCATTAATGATTAAAGTATAATAATATTTTCCGTAATAATGTGCCTGTGTCCCTCCAATTGCGTAATCTAAAACGGAGTTTCTATAAATCAACACGGTATGGGTATCAATGTCTGTACAGACCCAATATTTGACTAGCCAAGTCCTACTTTACGCTACAATAATTTGAGATCTGATCTAGATATATTTCAAAACACAGCTTGCTGCTTGCGCTTCCTTGACTGTTAATCGAAAGGCATTATTTATTATTTTATTTGATTACTCTGAATCGTGATTTGCCGCTTCAAATAAAAGTGAATGTGTTTCGTTTATTAATACGATTAGAATGAAATATATCCTCATGCTTCACAGTTCTTTTTGGAGGCGAGGAGATCGCCGTCTCAGATTATGACTTTATCTTTAACTAAATTAATGTTTTATAGCAATTTTTAGTTTGAAATATATAAATTGATGTTATTAGGAAAGATTGTATTTACTGTTTGCTTAATTGTTAATATATAATCTGTAACACTGGTGAGTCGATTTACCGACGAGGTAGGAACATAGGAGGTTTTCAATTTAACTGTATTTTTGGTATTTTATTCGTTAACTCCGTGGGTTTTCAACGGAGTGATTCTTTTTGTGTTTGTTAAGAAATTGTAGAATAAAAATATGTTGTTTAAAAATATCTCATTTATAAAGCATAAAATGCTATGTAAAAAACTTAGGACTTTTCAAGATATTCAAAGCAAAAGCTATAAGTACCTGGTAATCTGAAATGTGCTGGTTTTCGACTTATATCATTAACTAAATTTGAAATGACCTTCAGTATTTTGAAACGAAACGATACCTCGACTTATGTTAATATGATAATTAAGAAATTAATGCAAAACAAATATTTATATTTTATGCAGAATAGACGTATAAAATCATAAAATATATCTGCATAATTTCGCATACATCTCTATAGTATATAATTACATCGTGTGATGAAAGGTTAGTGTAATATAATATAATATCTATATAATATATACCCAATATGTTGTCATGTTAGCTACATCACTTATAACTCAAAAACGGCTGAACGGATTTTAATGATTATCAGTTCGTTAAATTTGTCTCGCTTGGATTCCGATGATAACTGTTTAAAATTGGAAATCTTACAAAAATCTTCTGCCTTGGCATAGCCGGGTGAAGCATCTACAAATTAGTGTATTAAGAATTGTTATAATACAATCTCGCTTGCAAAAAAATCCCTCAATGTACGAACGTGTGTTCTGTTGTACGGAAAATTATTTGCAAAGTCATCCCATATTTGTGCGGTACAATATTCCGATACTATACTGTGGGTATTACACCAAGTTAACCTTATCCCTTAGCAATGGGGTAAAAATTGTACAAAGGTTATATAATATTAGATAGTCCTTTTTAATAAATTGCCAAATTGTGTGTATGTTATAATATTCTCTATGTCCTATAATTACAGTAGATCTTTTAAAGAGTGCTGTATAAAATAATGTCTGTATTCTTTGTTGGAAGTTCTTAAATAAATAATTCAGAGTCCTATTACTATTATTATATACACAAAAAATGCTGATCCGATTTCAAGACACTGTTACAGATAAATATTATAATCCACATTACATTACAGATTCTAAAATGTTTTTTAACAAATAAAAATGTAAATACTTGGTTTCGAAATCAGATTTTCACATAGCTTGAAAAGAAGATTCGTTCAAAATTAGATTAATTAAATCGAATTTACGAAATAGGTAAAATAACTACACTCTCTAGCTAATATTTGGGGAGGAGAGGCGCGGTCTGTGGTCGTTTACCTTGCTCCAACAGAAAGAATCTTTAAAGATAATTACAAATAGATGATGTTACGCAAGCAATACAGGATGGACGCGGATCGGTGTCAAGGGGACTTTTAACTGGAGTATAAACGGCGGTGTAATTAACGTCACTGTGATTAAAAAATATAGGGAATGTGATGAAATTATATTTAAACGCATACAATTTAAGTGTTACAATTTGATTTTAAGGTAACAAGCGACTCCAACAAAGAGGTTATTTTGGAAATTTGACGCATGCGAAGCCGCAAGCAAAAGCTAGTAAGATGTAAACGTATAATCGGTTTCGATCAGACAATGGACCAATAGCCCAAACTTGTACCCGATCGTTGATAATACCTTACTTAAATAAATCTTAAATTTACCTTTAAAAACTACGGTACGTTACAAATATATAAAACGAAGATAATTTGAGCTAAATTGATGCAATTCTTTTGTAAATTTATTCAATTTTATCAGACTCTTTCTAATATTCTTGAATCACTTTTTTGGTATTCAAAAATAAATAAAAAACACACCACTCCACTTTAAACTTTCTATACTTTTACAATTAAATGTGTTTTTTTTTTATACACTGATATTTTGAATACATAACATTAAAATTTTAAAGGTTTAAATAAAGCAATGTTCTAAACAAATAAAAAATCCTCCTATAAGTGAAGTATTACTTAATTGACACTTAAACTCTTTCATAGATTACAATGATAATGCAACACGTCTATTACATAATTGCAAGAATTTTATAATTCATGTGTAGACGCAAATGATATGTAACAGTGGTGTGCATATTTTATTTTCGTGTTTGAGTTAACATTGACATAAGGCCCAATTCATGTTTTATGATGTGTATTTTATATAAATACTGAATATATAGCCTGTATCTATTTCCATACTCCTCCATGTCTCTTCCTGAGTTCATCCCTTTAACCCATACCTTTTAAAGTGGGAAATCTACCTGCGACTGTGCATATGCGGTGGTAGCGCTTAAAATGAGTCGACCCGCCTTATCCTTTGCCTTTTGCATAAAAAATTACCACTTTCCGCATGTGGCTTCGCAAAGTCAAAGGAAAGGGCTAGGAGTTTTCTCAACGTAGTTCCAGTTTCCGTGGAGTTTCCACGATAAAAATTGTCCTATGTCTTTTCTCGGAACCAAAAAACTTTCGTTTTAAATTTCATTCAAATCGTTTGAGTGATCTAGGCATACCTACAGAAGGGACAGACAGCATGAGACAGAGTTATTTTCGCAATTATAATATTAGTAGTGATTGAAAAAAATTAAAGGAATGTGTGTAAAGAAGTGAGATAGCCTGTGTTTTACACCGATTCGTCTGATATTATCACGTAAAACACTACAAATATAAAACCAAGCGTATAACGTATAAACTAAAATTCATTAAATACTATAAAAACAATATTTTATTTACCACATGGACAATTTACTATTGTCCATTGGCATTGAATTATATAAAACTCATTCCACAGGTCCGCGTTAAAAACTATCATACGTTACAAATTAGGAATTGCAATAATGAAGTTGTTGGGTCTTTCTTCTTAACTTCCTAAACGTAAAAACTTGCACCAAATTTTTAGATGAGAGATTTACGTGTGACCTAGATGTATATATAAGATTGCCTAGTAATCCACCCGGTGTTACGTAGTGTCCGAAGGATGTTTGCGATAATAGATTATCTTTTATGTTGTAACCATGACGGCCCTGGATAGAAACTGGTTGTGTGGAATATTTTAATTATTTCATTAATGAAAGTACATTTTGATGAGAATTGTTTTACGGTATCGATTTGTGAATTAACTAGATTATTTAGACTTAATGTGAATTTGTCTGTTTGAAAAATAGTAAAAATATTGTTTTACAGTGCTTGAAAAGACAGGAAAATTTATAAAGAAACCTTTAGAAATATTTTGTAGAAAATCAAACAGAACAATTATTCTTCACAAAAGAAAGTATTAAACCACCCTCAAATTGTTAAAACTAGATGGGACTACATGACTGGCACCAACTTTCAAATAAAAATTGATTCAACCCATAAAAATCATGAGTTTAAAAACACAAAAATACTCGTCCTTTGTTTAAAGTAGGTTAAAAGTACAAATCATAATTTATTTATCTACATTATTTGAGTTACCATCATCATATTATAAGTATAGTAAAACTACTTAACAAGGCTAGTAAAAGTTTATTTAGTTCAATAACAGAAAAACCTGCTTTCCTCAAGGTTGGGGTCGAAATTTTAAGTAAATTATGGAGTTTAAGTCACTAACTTAACGATCGGATGTAATCAACATGTAAGCATAAATCTTCTTAAGTATTCTGAGAATGATTTAAAGGTTTCTAAATAAAGATATCACAAAAATAACTCATTTCCATTCTCATACTGTATACCTAAACCATTTTACTTTAACACAGCCATTTAACGAGACCCTATTACAAAGACTTCGCTGTTCTTCTGTCCGTCTGGCTGTAACGTCTGTCACCAGACTGTGTCTAGTGAACTGTGATAATTAGACGGATGAAATTTTCAGAGGATGTATATCCTTTACCGCTATAACTAGAAATCATGTTAAATTGAAGTTAAGCAACTGTCGTCGGCACGGTCGTAAAATGGATGGGCGACCATCGCAGTTGCAGTATAGTTTTTGTGAGTCAGACTTGACTTGAGTGTTTTTTATTGAAAGAAGACGACATTTTTAAGTAATCAAATACATAATATTCAAACTAAACTAACTCATGATTAAAATAAATTGATGATGATGAGATTTTGATGCTGGCACTATTTATCGAAACTCAATGCCATATCCTTCGAAAATCTTGCTTCAGTATCTAATTCGAACCAGCATTCGTCAAATTAAGCGTTCGACATAAACCATATTTTATATGCACATATAATACAATGAAATATAGCAATGAGATAATATTACGTATTATTGCATCATTAATTAGATGAGAAGTAGGCCTAAAGCTATTTCGGAGCGTGGCAAAATTAAATCTTAAATAAAAGCATGAACAATCACATATTAAGAGATTACATTTTTAAGTCTTTGTTAAGAATTCCAAATATCGCAGTTCTTACTTTTTTCACACAATCCTATCCTACTAATATTATAAATGCGAAAGATTGTAAGGATGTGTGTGTGTTTGTTGCTCTTTCACGCAAAAACTTCTGTATCGATTACAATGAAATTTGGTAAATAGACAGCTGGACAACTGGAATAACTTATAAGCAACTTTTTATCACGATATTCCTACTGGATACGGACTTACGCGGGTGAATCCACGGGGCGCAGCTAATAAGCTATATTTTTATGTACCATGTACAAAAACTACATTGAATCCAGGGCTTCTTTATTGTATGGGATATTGATTTTAAGTGTGAGTTGTGTGTGTTGCCGTTAGATTACAAAAACCGTTATATTATAATCTAGCTTACAACATTGTAATATGTCTGCGAAATACGATCAGTAAATTTCTAACAATTTAGGGCATTATTTTTATGTAGTATGCCGAGAATCCCGAACGTCGTTAAGGTTCAGGTTGTATAAAAACGGGCCCCGGTTCGGGGGCCCTATTTCTGTGTTTTTAAATGCACCGAACGTAACCAGTTATATACGTTAGGTGTATTTATAAAAATCAATATTTTTATATAAACCGTCATATTGAATGGACGTTTCACAATTTAGTAGTGTCACATTAACGATAGATTATAGTTTATTACGACATAAGGATACATTAAATTAACTGTATCTGTTGTTAGTTTTTGTAATGGTATTTTTTAAATGAAAATCATAGATTAAACAGGGAATATAAAACTTTAAGAGTGTCTTAAAATTACAAAAAGGGATTACATAAATCATCAACAAAGTGTTAGAAACGTAGACATGTACATTATAATGAATAAATCGCGAATAAAATCCGTTAAAATCCTTCAATTTCTGAATATATAACTCTATATAGTCAAATATGTGTTGGTAAATAAGTGGGTACACGACACTATCTAGGTCAGAATGTAAAAAATACGCGTCAAGACATAGGCTCCATAAACATAGCATGTAAATACGTGAACGTGTGACATGTTACATGTAATCTTATACATGTTACACATTACAGTACGTATGGGATGAAACATGCAAAATATAGTGACCGATTGCCCAACATATATCGTATGATCTGCTTCTACCAGTTTTATTTTATTATATGTATATTAAATTATATCAAAGACTGCGTAATTGTTGCACAAACTCCTTTCTAGTACAGTCGCGTACAACGCGTTAAAGTCAAAAACTTTGGTACACTTCCGCTCGAAAGCTATACATTTATTTTATGTTTATTATATTATTGCGTTTTTAAATAATTGCACGGAATTCAGGTTAATTGCAAAAATGAATATTTTAAAATGCATTATTTATTCCTTATTTCGAAGATCGTGAAATAAACAATCAAGGCAATATATTTATTTAAGATAAAATATATGAAAAATATTTGTAAAAATCAAATAGAATATTCAATTAGAATTGAATCCCAAATCAGATGTTGTTTAGCAATTAATTATTTAATTTCTTGATTAAATAATCTATATTTTGCATTGTTACATCTTAATGGAACTGCAAGGAGAGTTATATATTTACAAAAATAAAACACTCAGTTCACTTGTTAATTAGTTAAAGTAGTGAAATTCACCTATTAATTTACTTATTTTTTCACTTTAAAACGCAGTTTTTTGTAAATGATTTAAATATAAAAGCGATTAATTGTGGAGCTAGGGAAGTGTTTTTATTTTGGATATAGAGGTATAAAGCCATTAATTAATTAATAAAAAAAGTAATAAATGTGTATAGAAGCAAATAAATGCAAGCGACAGTTAATTACATGTTAAAAAACAAATTATAAGAAGTCTTACATACTGGATGAGTGATTATATCTTTATAAATCTCAAACTCGTTAATTAGATTGAAAAAAGAACTAAAATATTAATAAATTTTTACATTCTCCTTAAAGTAGTCTAAGAAAGTGCATTAAGATAAAATATTAATACAGATTTAAATTCAGAGGTTACGACCATAGTTTATTCGTACCCAACATTCGTCCTCTGAGCTGCGGATGGTAAAAGGTACGGCAGATTACTAGGTATAAAAGCGGTTGGCCATTCTTGGAGCCAGCACATACCTACGAGCTTCGACAGTGATCGCATCAATATGGCAAAGTGGACCATTGTAAGTCGGAATGCAGTGTTGTGATCCTTAGTGTGTACAGTGATAGAGTGTGGATATAGATCAATCGCGAAAAAGTCGTGTACTTATGTATTTTGTAGTGCAAATTCCGTTCGAAATTTAAAATCGTACCCGTTTAAAAAATATGCAAATTAAAAAAAAAAAACAAATCAATACTTAAATCAATAATAAACCTCATTGTTTCTTAAAATAAAAAAATTTAAATCCCGCTTAAATTCCTGAAAGTGTTTTCCAGTGTTCTTAAATATTTGTTTTGTCAACAGGTCGCATTGGCATTAATCGGCTGTGCCGTCGCCGAACCTCCCGTGGGCTACAGCTACTCCGCCCCATCCTACAGCCATGGCAGCTCTGGCTCCGTCCTCAGCAGCGGAGGCCACTACTCCTCCGTCCCAGTGGGCCACCAGAGCTCAGAGGGCTACCACATCGACCCCCATCTATTGGACAAAATCCGCCACATCATCCTGAAGGACGAGATCCAAAACCAGGCGTACCAATCCTCTGCTTCCTCTCACGGTATTTCCCACGGTATCTCTTCCCACTACGGCCCACCCGCCCCAGTGTATGGTGTGCCCCATGACAGAATCGTCGGCGTAGAACTTGAGTCCCTGCAACAAGGCATCCAGGTCGCCCAATACCACCAAGCTGTCGAAGACTACTCTGGCGGTTACGCCGGCGGTTACTCCGGCGGTTACTCCGGTTACAGCAGCGGCGGTCACGGCGGGTACTCCGGCGGTCACGGCGGTTACTCCAGCGGTCACGAATCGTCCGGATACTCGACCATCGGCGTGCCATCCGGCTCCTACGGCGTCCCCTCCCCCTCGTCGTCCTACGGCGTCCCCCACTAAAAAAATAGTCAAACATGTGATCGAAATGTTAACTGTATTATATTAGTTAATAAGTTTCTGTAAATAAAAACTACCTTTTTTATAGCCCGTTTTTAAATTACGCAAGGTTAACATAACCCATACATGGCAGTTGAAAATACCATGAGCGTGAGCGAGAATGCATCGCAAGGCCTCGCTAATGATCGAATTCAGATGTCAATGAAAGATGTTACGCAATTCACTTTTGTTTTAAATTCACTTTTACTTTCACGAGAGCCGGTTCGGCCGCTAAATAATTCAGTCCAGTAACAGATTCACATCCTTGACGCGAATCTTTATTTTATCACAAATACACAAATACAATTTCATTGTGTTTTACATAATTGCACAAGGATTATCAATATTAGAAACCCGTTTGAGATCGCTTGCGCCATCGTAAGCGAAATTATGGCTATAGTGATATACACAGCTATATTGCACTTTCTCCCGAATCGAAATGGGTTATGCAAGCATGTGGTTATGCTGACCATGTAAATCGCAAGTCCGATTTCGAGCTTTCGAAAGTATATCGAGACAAAAAATTCAGCAGTTGCGTAAACTGGTGCACATTGGGATACGTAAGAACCTGATAGTTTTCAACCCACTTTAGCGTTATCCGAGCGAATGGCTTTCTCGTTTTTAAAGGCCGTATGATAAAACAAATTGTTACAAATTTTATCTTCATTGCATCTTTATAATTTTCTTTGATTCCATTTATAATAAATTGGGTAACTGTTAGATCTATATAAACAATCCATATTTTAAATTTTCTGTATTTGTAATACCTCTTAACTAATAATGACAAAACCTTTTTTCTTATAAAACGAAGCGCGTATTTATTTGTTGTGTGAGTACTTAAGTATTAAAAATTGTTAAAATTTAAAATCCAATCTTATCTTACAAAAAAATTTAAGTGGGTTTGCTTAATTACATAAATATGAAATACCCATGTTTTGTTTGAGTGTTCTTACACATACTACGTACTAATGTACGTAAAATAATACATATAACATATAATATTTTTGAAATTTTTTTAGTAAGGGATGAATGGATATTTGTTACTCTTTTAATTAAAAACGAATGGATTTTAATGAAACTTTTCAATAATGTAGCTTATACATCAGAATGAGATAAGAACTATTTAAATACTTGCTATTGCCCGTGAGTTCGTTTGCGAGTGTTACCGCATATACCGAATATTTATAAATTTTACGTTATGATTGACCCTCTGTGCCCCGAGTGCTCACGTTTATAAGATGTTATATATTATATAGTCTATAAGTTTACTTATTAAATGAACGCAAACGCAGTTTTTCAAATCGAACCCATCCAGAGATCAGACAAATAAACTTTTCAGCCTTATATTATTATTATAGTAATAGCATATATGTATTTCTTCAGTCCTCAAAAAGCCATATCAGCAATAAATCACATCGAAAGCGAATGAGCATGAATCACAGATAATGTGCGTATCTTTATCGAAAATTATACATAATTAGCGACTGAATAAAATAAACAGCGTATAATTGGCAAAACAATTCGGAATTTATGCCAAAAATGCAACCTTTTACCACAACTGACAAGCGCCAAGTGGTATTTGCGCGTTATTTTATTCGCGAAAGTTAATATTGCCAAAAAACGGTCGCAGCTTTATAATTATTGATACGGGACGGTTTTTTTTTAATTACCGCGATCGTGTGGGTTTTAAAAAGGAGGTTGTAGTTGTTTTTCGATGTTATTCGATTAATTATGCGACCTAACCTACGCGTAAATGTATTTCTGAAGTAAACATATATGTTACATATTTCCTCTATGCAGCATTAAAATCCATTCAGTGTTTTTCGCGTAAAAGAGTACCAGTCGTATATCAGTATATTCTTACAAACTTTTACGTTTATTAGAATCTGTTATATTTGAACTGATAGTAAAATTTACAAGACCATTAGTTAATATAACAACTTAGAATTAGTAGATTAGATCGCAACAATAACATCAAAATTGCGGTATATAGCTTGCAGATTTAACGGCTCAAATAACAGCTGATACGAATCCTTTCCTTATAGGGCAGCATTCATAATGTGAAATGCATTATCTAAATATCAAATTAAATTGAAGTGTCTGTGTTTATGTATAATTTGACAGTACATAGCAAGGATAAAAAACATATTTTCTTCTTTTTCATTAATGGCTATTTCAAATGATTAGTTTGATGTGTCAAAATAAATGATCTTTTGCGAATTATAACTTGTTAAAATGTTATTTAAAACAATCTTATTTTGAAGTCGATCAAAATTTCGAATTTTAAATGAAGTTTTGTAGGAAAAACTGTGTTTTCTTGACGATCGCGGTGTTGCAAATTTTATAAATATTGTCATAGAAAACGTTTTTGCTTATGATTATCAATTGTGAGTTCGATTCTAAATGAAATTCGAGATGAATTTCCAAAGTTTCAATTAAAACCTTTTTGCGACAACTCAAGCGACTTTTAGTCACATTGCGTCTTATTCAAACAAACTTTTACGACTGTCGCTCGCCCCATCAATTATGTACACTCACCGCGGCTCGAACTCCGATCCATCTATCATAGCCGCGAGCGTGCCTTTCTTTAGATTGTAGTCACACTGGTTTCCGATATTACACATACATACATAATATCCGATGATAATTCGCTTTGATGTTTAATTGGCGTTGATTTGCCATTGTGTAACATTTCACAGGTGACTTCTTGATTGAAATATGTACGTTAATTATTAATATGTCGTGTGTTTGATTATTTGGGGTAATTAGAGAAGCTTATTATAATAATAGTTATAACTTTTACAGACTAAATTAAACTGCATCATTTATAACCCCTTAAAACCTTTTTTAGTACTAAGTGCTTTAAGTTGAATGAATGTGTAGAAAATATAAACAAATATCGTAGACTCATTATGACAATAAGAAGTTTGATTTTAAGTTTGAATGCGCTAAACTCAGCCACGACTAGACCCATTTAAAAAAATGCCTTTGGATACGATCCCCGGGCTGTTATAGGCTATATTATGTGCAGCAGGCGAAACCGGGATGACCCTCTATAAAACTATAATATTACTAGAAATATACATCTCATTCATATTATATTGAATAGTTATCATCAGCCCATATATGTTCCCACTGCTGGGACACAGGCCTCCTATGAGGGCATTGAATAGTATAACAGTATAATTATTTACTTTTACCGCCAAATTTCCAACACACTGTCCTTGACTTTCACTAGTACAGTATGTCGTGTCATAACAGACCAGTAGTAAAGAATGAACATTGCTTCCAACTTAACCCGTTGTGACCTTACTTTTTTATTGCCTTATTAAACTCATTCCCCATACAAAATTTCATATTTTTAACCGATACCCAAGACGATGGAGGTTCTTAATTCGACTGTATTGTTTTAGCTTACCGACTCCGATTGACGTCGAATATATTTGTGTTTGATAAGGAATTGTTGACATTTGGTCCTGGTTTAGAATAACGCAGTATAGGATAGTAGCTTCTTCCCAGCGACGTCGGTGAATTCCTCTGTAGAAAATATTATAAAGTGTCATTTTCCTTGAAAAATATCATATTTTGTGCTGCGTAAATCCTGTTTATATTTAGTTATAACTTTAATAAAATGTGTTGTTTACGTGTAAAATTCCAGTAGCTCCGCATGTATAATTAAAAAATCTATATGGATTTATTAGTTCTAAACGTTTTCGTGCGTGACTCATACATACTTATACTCCACAAATGTATGTTTGCATTCATCTTAAAAAATACTTTCACTGTTTCTTATTCGATTGAATGCAAATGCCTGGGAGTTTTCACATAGTCTTCAATTCCGCGTCTTAGTTATATTAACAGCCACATATTATGGTTTTTTACGACTGTTTTTTTAATAGTATATTGCAAGTCTGGATTATTTATGGCTAGAAATCTATAATTTATTACATTATTGCGTTTAATGCGTGATACGTGCAACCTTGTAGTTTTTTTTAATCCTGGTATCGTTAGAAAAGATATTAAATGTCAAATAAAAAAATATATTATGAAAACTGAGTTTATAAATATTCATTGACTATATAATGAAACAGCAAATAGCATGAGAAACAAATTTAATCGTATTAGTTTTGCATTATAGGCCCAAAAATATATTTTGTTTTTAGTCTAATTTTTTAGATTTCCTCTGTCCAATAAAGACAAAATACAGCGATTTACTGTATGTATATTTCGAGTTAATTCATTTGGTAAGCTTAATCGAATAAACATATTTATAATTTTATCTGAAACATAGGTATAAGCTCCAATAAAAACTTAGAACGCAGCACTAACATTGAGTGAACTAGTAAACTCATATATATTATGATAAAATATATGCTATAGTGTATGAGAAAGTAGCAAAGTTTCGTGCATAACACCAGGAACTAATTTTGTTCCGTCCATCCGTATGTTATATCTCAGGCCATCAACAATCCGCTGTCATCAATGAAGATATTTCTCGAACATATGAGTATGTGTCGTATAAAAAAAAAATTAAAACAATATTAATACACGTGGAGATAATCATTCATTCTTTCTCGTCATTTTTCAGTAGTTAAGGATATATATAATATATCCATATAAATGTATGTATTCAATTGATCCAATGTTTTTTATTTATATTTTATTTCGGATAACAATGTAAACTTTTCCCCCAAAAAAACTTTTTTTTCGTTTCACTTAATAGAACTATCTCAAAATATTTATACATAGATTATAAATTGAATGTAAGTTTAATTTATTTAAGGAAAATCCATATTTTATCATCTAAAGTTCCGACTGAATATTTTATAATTTAAGCACGTAAACTACGGATTTCCCTGTCTTTCTATTGTTTGAACTATGTGGTCTCAGCCCTAGGGCATGGCATTTTGAAAATTGACGTCAATTTGAAATAAAACTGCAATATTCGTACTCCGACCCGCAAGTCAAAAGTCAATGACATGAACCTTTAGGAAAGTTGCTCATGATTAATAGTAGTACAAACTAAGTATTTCAAAATTTGAAGAATAGTAGTAGTAAACTGTAAAATCAACGTCGAATATACGATATATCCGCAAAAATGAGCTGCTCTCTGTTTTTTTATGTCGTAGCTGGTAACTGAACTAGTGGTTCACCACCGACATTCACAAAGGTAGTCTGCAAATGCGTTGCCCGCTTTTATGCGGCTTTTAGGCGGACTGGAAAGAAGGAATGGATTGGAGAGGATGAGGGAAAGAAAAGGGACCTCCGGCACCACAACTACGAACCACAGAAATTCACAATCAAATCACTAAATTGTGTATCAATTTTCTATTCAATACATTATTGTTACGTATTAGATGCAAAACGCTTCTTTCCAAATGAAATAATCATTATATAATGTTGAATTAACATAAGCAGTTCTCACCTAATGACCGAGTTTCATATACAATTACTGTAATTATCAAAGTTTGATGTATTTAGCATTTTAATGTGTGAATGTGTAAATTATCTTGAACGAAAATAACATGTAATTAGGGTATACGGTATAGAATATAATTTTCCATTCAATTTGCATATTTTTAATAAAGTCCATTCATAGTTTGTATGTAGAAATGGAATTACTAATTTAAGCATGAAATTATACTAATATTCGTCTACATAAAAAGCAACGTTTACTAGGTTCTATTAATTGTTATATTATAATAATTATGTATAGTAAATTATAAACGTAATTATTATAGTCAATTTGTTAATAAGCTTTAGGTGTGTCTGTGTGTCCGTAACCTACTATCTTTTAAGGGTTAAGGAATAATTAAAACAGCAAAAACAACAATTTTATAGGTATATTATTAAATATTGTAATATAATCCTATTCATTAGAATTATCCTATGAAACTTATTTAAAAGTATTTGATTATATAAGTGTTATCAGCTTACGTGACGCAGGTCAATTCCTCTGTAATAAATCATTAATTAGTAATGTATTATTGTCCTATCTTTGTTACACAGTCGTGAAAATGCATATTAAATTATAAATTGCTAAAAAATGAGGTAATATTTCGAATACACATTAGTAACAATGTAATAAATTCATAATAAAATATTATATTTATAACTATGACATATTACACTAGCTTTCCGTCGGCAGATACAGGTAAATATAAACAGGCCCTTGGTTTTCTTCATATAGTTTTAATTCTCGTGAGAATTCTGGAATAAAAAGTATCAAATGACCTTGGTAGCTTCTCAAACTATCTATATACCAAATTTCATGCACATCGGCTCATTAGTTTAGGCGTGAAGTAGACACAAACAAGTCCTCTCACATTTATAATATTAGTTGGGATAATCGGGAACGCTGGTTCCACAAACGATCACATAACGCCCGTCACCAGTTCGCCATCATGTCTAATGAACTTCCTGAGATGTTGGAGAAAGATCGTTATAATATTATTAGTTATGTTATAGACATTATTGACGAGTGAAATGTAAATAGATTTATATATGTTTCACTACGTTCTTTCATTTTCAATAAAAAAGTCTGAACTAGCAACCGTATTTATTTATGATTTATATCTGAAGCTGTAGTTCCACCCGCAGCTTTGCGTGCGTTTAAGTAGGACATTTTATCCTATCACCCAAGTCAGCACATACCCTATTCCCATACCAAATTTCAACAAAATCCGTTCACGAGTTTCAGCGTGATTGACCGACAAACAAACTTTCACATTTATAATATTAGTGTGATAATAAACCCGTTATCATAACAATGCTAGCAATTACCTGGAGATCTTGATTTGTGAGTTAAAAACAATGCATTAATACAGTATTTGATTTTAACATAATAATGTAATGATGTAGGTATGTAAATGTTTAAACCAGTATAATGAATATTTATGAGAACATAAGATTATAATGTATCGTAACTAATTTTGTAATAATTAATCAACTTAAGTTTATTAAGGAAAATTTGTGTTTTTGTACATGTAAAATGTTTGTTTTATTCTTAGAAGATCGAGCGAAGCTTCAATGATAATAAAGTATTTTTAGGAGATTCTTTAATATTATTATCATAGGTTTTTTTTTACAATGAATACCAAAGTGTGAATTGCATGTTTTTCTGTGATGTTAAAACGGCTGACCTGAAATGCATACATGAAATTTGTCACAGTTCTGTTTTCACGATTCTTTATATTTCGCCCCTTTACTAAAATGGGAAAAAGGGGAAAAAGGTCACTGACGTTCCTGGGAGGAAAATAACACTGTAGATTCTAAAATGCGACCAAATGAAACCAATTTAGTAGATAATCACGTCAATCGGTTGAAAACTTACGCCGTTATCTAGGAAAAAACAGAAAAAAAATACAGCAGACTAGAGAACCCCTTTCATTTTTTGAGAACGTTTTTACGATGTGTTCCATTCACAATTTAAACCACGATGTACGTATTTAAATGATTATTGTCAATTTCGCCAGTTTATTAGTAACATGTGCAGAGATTAGAGACAAATAAATAAAACAAAGTAATTATGGGGTCTAAAATACATATTATGCAAGAGAAAATTAATAATTGTGTATAATCTAAGAGCCGTGTCTAGTCCGTAACAAATCTTAACCATCTCCCTTTTTGAATCTAAATGGCCAAACGTTGTTGCTTATTCTAACGTAACAAATAACAGAAAATACAGATAATGAAAGGCGTAAACAGGCGTTGGTTGAAAATGACAGTGACGTATGTATTAAATGTTTCCCATAGAATAGATAGGCTTCTTCTTCGTCTAATTGTACAATTTTATTGTAATTGTGATACCATGGCACACTTGTACGCAAAAGAGGAGGAAGAAAATATTTTTAAATACATCTGCAAAACGCATGTTCTGTCGCTTGGACCAGACTGTCTTCGATTTTGCATTCGAAATTCAAAATTTCAAAACATCGTTACACAACATATTTATTTCGTTTTCAATAACATTGAATTCGATTTTCAAATAATTGAATAGTGTATATAAAAATCTATTTTGGAGTTAGAATCCCTATCGTAGTTTTTCTAATACTTTTATATTTCAAATACACAAATTACATTACATTTTTGATTTGAATTTTCTAGTATAACGTCTTCTATTGCAGCCTGTATCTAGTTACTATTTTCGTTTACTTATAAGCCAACTTTACGATTGCTTTATTCGTCAATCGCGCAACCTCTCCCTTGGACCATTCCAACGCCACTGGCCACTTCATTAGCATACAAAATATCCAAGTTTTTGTTAGGCCACATTACGTCTTTTTACACAGATATCATATCAGGTTATTATCATTTGTTTTTATGTTTTCACATCAATTTCCTGTCATTATTGGCCATCACGTAACATTAGCGATGTTTATATTGGATTGTCTGTTTATGGCTTTATTCGGCCAAGTCCGCTTTCACATTACTCACGCTATTATAAAAGTGATTAGGTGTTCATATTTTTAAGATATGCTCGCCAAGCGATAACGCTATCGCAAAATCAACACATGACTGAAGTTTCACTGTTGAATGTCAAATTGAGAATGGAGTGATTTAATTTCTATACTATTATTTAGCTATCCGAAAGTGGTTCTGCTCGCTTGTCCAAAGATAATTTCTGCGGGAATGAGATTTTGCACCGCAGTAAAACTTATAACACTCCCTAGCTTCCTAACTATCTTTAGAACCTAAAATCATGAAGTCACTCCACTTCAACGTGAATTTGTATCATTATATATTAGGAATTGGGTATAAACTTTTATGATACAAACTTTCAATCTCTGCTTTATCCCTTTGGAGGAAGAATATATCTAAATCCTTTCCAAGCGAATGCCTACTTCACAGTGGCTAACTACATGCCATATCAGCGATCGATCCAGTAATTTGGGCTCTGCGTTGAGAGATCAGACCGTCAGTCAATTTGCGTTTTATATACTACAGAGATGCTTGCCGGGTTTTTTTCTGTAGAAACTGTTTTCCGTCCCGTAGTAAATGGTAAAATTATGACATGACGATTTAAAAGTGCTTATAGAAGAAGTTTATTTGAATATATAAATGTTGGAGTTTATATAATATGTTTGAAAAAAAAACGCTGGCCACTATAGCATTCCACATAAAAAAGAAATTACCCGCTTTCTGCGTATTTAAACAAACGAAAAATATACAGCACTGGCCACTCTAAATTCCAAATTTAAAAACAAAATGTCTAACTGTCCCACATTGCTTGGTATGCAGCGCAGCATTAAGATATCTGATTAGACGGTTACAACACATCCGCGTCTCATCTCAACGTGACTGACCACTGCCTTTCATAATCAGCATGTGGTCGGTTAAATAATGCATTTGTTTTGGATTCGCAAGTATATTAAATTTACTTTAATATGCTTTTTCTGCTAAAATTATCCAAATATCATTTGTTAAGACTGATTTCATTTTCATATACGAGTATATACAGTTTAAGTACTTAAAATTGATTCATTAAATATACTTTATATTTGTTAAAAACAATTAGTAAAAACATTAGTATTTAAAGACCATTTTAAAAATGTTTCCAGTTGCTCTAGTTGTCATATTTAAAGGTGACATTTTTATTTAAGCGTAATACTTTATCGGACGGACAATTATCAACCAAGGACTGAAAAGTCGCCCTTAAATAAGTCTCTATTGGACATTAGAGAATAAAAATTTCCTAAAAAAGTCTCTATTTATTCATGCATATTGGTATTACATCTAGCTTCCTAAATTAGTTTCACCTCTATGCTTCCATTACACATAAGTAACCATTTATCCATCGGTATCAATATTTTCAGCCAACTTACTTTTCTAAGACGCCATTTAAAAATGTACACATAAAAGAGAAAATTTTAAAACAAAAAATGTTAAAAATGTGCTCTTTCAGCTCCGTCCAATATAAACCAATAGTTAGTTACTCAGCCGATTAGACTAATATTCCGTAAAATATAAATATATTTCTATCCTTTATTCGCAGTATTATTTTATTACTATTGTTAATTTTAAACTTCAAACCCAAGACGATTCTTCCATAGGTAAATAAAAAAAAATTACAGTTTTGCCAAACCCATTCGACACCCCTCATTTTTCCCATATCATCCCATCTTCAATAAGTAATAAGATAGTTATATAAGAAAAATTTCGATGTGTAAGATATTACATATTACTTTTAAATAAGTAATGTACAGCCAGGATTACATTTCCTTATATCTGGGTTGCATAACTTGTAATCTGTATGCGATACACGCCCTTAGCGCTTTAGTTATTCGGTGCACAGTTGCGAATCAAATTGCACCTGTTACATGTTTGTTAATTATAGTCCTTTGACCGTTTGTACGTCTCAAAATGTAAACTGGTATCTATATTAGGAATGTTAAATAATTCAAAAGCGGATAAAACTCGTCTTGCGAATTAGTAGCGTTAAATAGTTACTGCTTTTTCAAATGATTTTAAGCATTTATACCTTCTTTGGACATTAGACGATTAGCTAAATAGTTTGGTTACTTCACCCCCAATATTTTAAATGTGAAAGCAAATCTGTCTGTCTCTTCTTCACGCCAAAACCGCTGAACTGATTTGGATGCAATTTGGCAGTGATATAGATTGAGATCCGAGAAAGGTAATGGGATAGCTTTTACATCGGATATCCCACTGCAACTTGAGCTATGTAGGGTATCTCGGGGTAGTATTTTCATTAAAATATAAAAACGTATATTTTATAAAAATAAAATAGATTAGAGGTTAAAACTGCAGACGTAAACAAGGAAGTTCGGAGGTCGAATTAGACGAGCTTGCGACACCTTGATGACACTTGCATATTTTAGAACTAAAAAGCAGAATGGCTGCATCCAAGGTAGTATTTTTATTTGATCTAATATTAGAACATAAATGAATATTTCTGAGTAGAAATTACATTAAATGTAATACCACTGTAGGATAGTATTATTTCATGTTGTTACCTTGGATACCATACCATACCAGCTTAAAATGAGGTTTTAAAGCAGGAGTATTTCCAGTGTGAGAAAGTGATGACTGTAGACAACCTATTCAGCTCTCATCATCTCGACTACTATGATTATTGATTCATCTTCATAATTACTTACCTTCTCCAATAAAGACTCCATACAAAACCATCCCTAGAATTCACGAAACATCTACTGATATTATAAACGCGAAAATTTGTAAGTATGTATGGATGAGTATATAGATGTTTGTTACTCTTTCACGCGAAAACAATTTATCATATCTGCATGAAATTTGGTACAGAGATAGATTATAGTCTGGTTACACATCTACTCGGGTACCACGCGAGTGACGCCGTGGTTATATACATAAATATTATTACAACATAACATTTAACATTAAATAGCTCGCAGGCGTCCATTAGGGAATATGACCACCCACCACGCGACCCAAAAACGGCACTAACTATAAACCTAATGCAAACTACAATATACATTAGATGAATGGCGAATGATTCATTGTGCATTTAATATTTATTATCTTTCATTGAACGTGGTGAATATATTGATCTCTTTATTGAATATTTAAAAAAAATGTCGCCGATAGTATAGACGGAATCGAGTAATAAAACCAAATAAAATCGTTCTAATTGAGAGCCCGCGTTTATGAAATAATAATTCAACAATAAAATAGCGTGCCATAATTCCAGACAAACAACCGAAAACTCACTCCTTCTGACTGATATGACTACATCGGCAAAAAATAACTCTAAAATCAAAACATCTAACAATAATAACGATTTGTGTGCCTTCAGTAAATTGAATTAAATTGACAAGTATAGACTGCTAAGTACTTCGAGGAAAAAAAACAATAGATTTCTGCAACTCGATGATGCAAAAGCTTGTGTGATTTTACACTGGCCATCTAATGGTGCTAATTCTGAGGCATCCGGTTTTCACTTGCTGACGTAATTTGTAAACAATGATTCAGATACAATTTGTGTCCTTGAGATGTATTTATACAAATCGACACAGACTTGTTTAAATTATCAAAAAAAAAATGCTTATTGATGGTTCTATAAATTATGGTTTTCTACAAAAAGTCCCTGGGTTCACTCCACTTGGAAAGTCCAACTGTGTGTGGGACTTTTTGTTGCAGCGACACCAGATTCTCAGATATTTCCCTCAGACAATATGGTATATCAAAATTACGTCACATGGTGGAAAACCTCTAAGTTATCGTGTACCAAACCTAAAATAGAAAAAAACCAAATTAAGTACCCCCATTTTGGGAACTCGGCTAAAATATACTGAATAAATCGTAAGCTTGTTTCTCTGTATGTTTGCTGCACTTACAAGCCATTAAATTGCTAAGTGCTAACAGCTGCTCACATAGATATTATAACAGTTCCCCACACTGTGACGTCACCCGTCCAACCAGTTAGGATAAAAGTGAAAATGACGAAACAAAACCTTTCCGCAAAGTTCAAAATGTCGAGCAGTTACGTCACTTTGAAAGTGAGCGGTGCGATTATTGCCTCTTTGTTGGTGCGTTTCAAATACAAATTAGCAGGTTATAGGGCAGATATCAATCTTATAAATAGACTCTCATTCCAGCTTCGGCCGGGTTTACTGGTGACAAAAAATGGTCTATGAGCTATATATAATAGAAATGTTGTTCTGGCCATGTGGTCCTGTTCTTATTTGGTCTCATTCAATTCTTATTTGATATTGATATTACCACTATGAGGATACAGTCCATGAGGCTTCAGGCCGTAATACACCACACTGGGCATGGCCAACCCATACTTGGCCTTTTGGCCAGCATATTGCGATAGCAATATGGACTTGTCTGGATAGTGTGTCACATATTGTCGAACTGTTATTCTTATTTCTTGGCTTGCTGGTTTCATCGCAATATTTTCTTTCATTCTTTCGTATGGATGTAATCTGTTGGATATAAAAAACAAAATACGTGACTAAAGTGGTGCGTTAAAAAGCAGAAAATCCAAAGAATTTTTATATAATGTACATATTTAAAATCAAGCGAGTGTTACACAGCAAAAAGTGAAAAAATCTAAGTTTTTTTGAACAATGTAGCTATAAAAACGCAGGTCAAGATAACACTAGAAACAGACCCAAGGCTGCCTACTTAATAGTAAACAGTAACTCGTTTGAAGTGTTTAATCATCAAACACATCAGTCAGACTATATTTGATTTGTTTATTTGAAAAGGATGTGCGAAGTATGAAAAAACAGTCATTAATGAAATCAAAACGATAAATACAAAATATGTTATCTTGATATGTATAAAAGAAAAATATTGATATAATTCTCAATATTTATAAAAGAAAATAACTTTGCCTACATAGTATAAAAAAATCGAGATTCCTTCTAGTAACCTATTTACAGTTATTATTATCTACATTTCTTTATCATCCAACATAATACTAATTACTATGTAATAGTGGTGTAGGAACAAGACAACAAATATACCAATATCACTCTGTATATTTATTTTCTATTCATGCGTGAATGCTCACTGTCTGGAGAATTATATGGTCTACTTTTGCCGTGAAAACAAAAAAAAAACTGTCTATCATTGAAGTAATGCAAAGCTATCCTCAATGTATGTCCCTTCGAATTCAGAATGGCTTTTTCACAATATTTTAACAAGCAGAACCGCGTGCGAAAAGCTATGTGTATCATTTACATAATATTCAATATAATGATTTCACATAAAGTATCCAATGTCGTAATGGCACCATAATTGTTATTTACATAAAACATTGAAGCTTTCAATAACCAAATAAAGAAGAAATAGCCTTATTGGGCTGATATCGTTAAATAAACAAATATTATAAGAAGAAAGAAATCACCATTTCCTTACTCGGATACAAGATGGTACGAATGTACAAGTTTATTATTTAATGACTACACGAACAAAAGGTCACAAGATAAATGTCAATATGGTCGTGACCGAGAGTTCATCTGCTGGGTTCAATGTTACAACCTGCCTCAATGGTAATGTCATGGATAAAGAAATTAATACTTGATGGTTAACTAGGAGTGTCCTCTTTGGTACAGTGGTACGTGTGAGCGTGGAACAGAGGGTGCAGGGTTTGATCCCTGGTGGTGACTAAGAATAAAATAACATTCTGTGGGTCACAATTGGCTGATCACCTTGCTACAGATAAGTTAAGTGAAATAGATGTATGCGTTCAACTGCCCCATATCCCACAATGGAATCTACTTTTTAACTAAGAGTACTGGAAACCACAGAGATAACTGGCTGACTCATCTATTAAGGCACAGCCCAAATTGAGCTGAAATTCGATATGCAGATAGCCACTATAATGTAGGCTAAGAAATAATTTTGATAAAATCTACACTTCATTACTAAAGGTGAAATAGGGGATAAAAGTTTGAATAATGAAAACAAACATTATTTCATGCTACAAACTCAAGAGACGGATTATAAACTTGAGAATTACGTTAAAAATACCTCTTAATTCACCACCTAAAAACCCAATAAGCCAACAATTTCTTCACATAAATACCGTCGAAACAGCTATTATAAATTAACGGCCACCGTAATGCGTACATCAGATGATCTAGTGTTTATGTCCTCGTAAAATATGGCCATTATTATGTTGAAATTATAATATGCCACATTTCCCGAGCGCCGTAATGTATTGAGTCACGCTGGTGTGATACGGCTTAGCGTAATGCAAGAATTATAAGTTATGGTTGTTGGTTTTTGGTGCAATTATCCCTTGCTGAACGGTTTGGAGGTTACACTTTTTTGATGTATAGGAGGTAAGGAAATCCTCATAGGAGGCCAGAGATCTTGCAGTGGAAACCGATATGGGCTGATGATGATGGAGAGGCAATAAAGCAGAGTGTCATCTTGTGATAAGTGATCAGCGTCGTAAATATGCACCCATAACGCTAGTGCAGCCAGCCAGCGTGAGTGTTGCCGGCTTCTTTCTTATAATCGAGGCATTATTTTGAAAAAAAAAACTGGGAACCCTCATGGTACATAATCGAAGATATTATAATGAAGGGTTACCAGTGTCGATACTCATGTATGTATACAGGATAATACGATGTCATTCATTACACAGCTATGAAAGAGTAGAACTCTCTCGCATCGTTTGTATTTCTAGTGCAATACAAACTGACTCTTTAAGTCCAAATTGAAGGGACAAGGATTGATTTTTCAACCGTTGCAGTTCATAAGATATAGTCTACAGACTTACAGACAGACAGATAGCGAAGTTTCAGTAATAGGGTCCCTTACCTTTTGCTCCCTGCAAAACTGACTTGAATATGACTATTCAAAAGTGTTCCTATAAAAAGTCTAGTTGAATGAATAAATGTTTGAGTTGGAGTTTGGGCATGGAAAACTGAAATGTATCTACATTTCAGTTCACCAGCCATTTTTTACCTAAAAAACTGTCCATATTACAGATGAAATTTATGCAATAATTAGTCATACTTGATATAGATCGCAAATGGTCATGCACGTCACTGTCAAGCATGCATGATCGTCTAGCTTGATTGACGTGACATGCAACGAGGTTGATTGATGTGAATTTATTCGCGCAATGCATGTCATGCAACATGCTCCGCGATTTGTTTTAGTCGTCGTGGTCGAAAGCTCTTGGACGTCATTTTTAAGCGACTTCAAAAGTAAGAGATTCGTAATTCGACTGTATTTTATTTTGGGTTTGTCACTTCAGAACTTTGGACTCGGACATCTCAGTCTCCATGTGACAACGTTCGTTGGGTGTCCAAAATGTCGGGATGAATAATATAATGAATAAATCGCGCTTAAAACCCTTTAAAACTTTTGAATTTCTAAACAATAAAATGTACTCGCGTAAATCCAAACATAAGCCAATACCAACATACTATTATGCAGTTAGTACACCTAACATTTTCGTAAGTAAATCTATTCAAAGAAAAACAATCATCTATTTTAATAAAAAAGAAAATTATTTAACTAATTAGCCAAATAATATTTAAAAAGCTGAGTAAAATTTACAAGACAATGTTATTAGAAGAGAGAAATGAGCAGAGCGAATGCAATAACAATAAATAGCAATAAATAAAAGGATTCACTCGTTGCTTGTATTGTATGATACTAATCCTTGGAGCAGGAGTGGCGTGGAGTGGATTGTTTTGATAATTTTGCCTTGCGAACTAAGTTTATAACTGTATGTAATCTACCCGAAATATGAATAAATTGTGTCAATTTGCACTATTGGGTAATTTAACAAAAAACTAAAACCATAGTAATAAAAAAATTGTCTTAATAATCATAAATATTTATCATACATAGAATATGTTATAATGCAATGAAACAAACGTTATAATATATAATATACTTAGTCTGGCCATAAATACTGTTACACTTAATTATAAAAAAATATTACATTTGAATTTCGAA
>NC_052121.1:733387-740519 GCF_012273895.1 Zerene cesonia | reverse complement strand
ATATTGTACGTACAATTATGTTTTACGAAAAGATTACATTGTAACATTACGTACATTGACACACTAACTTCAATGCAATATTTTTCATCAGTCACACAGTCTTTAACTTACCAAATTAACGATAAACGCAGCCACTATTTTGCATTAATTTGTACAGAAATGTGAGATAGCGTGAAGCTAGAAATATTTTAGTGCACAACACAGCTCCACGATCCTGTTCCCCGCAAAACTAATCCAAGGCAATGCCGACTGTTACGGCGATTACTTTAATTGGCTCAATCTCCATTCAAAACCACCTCGGGAGAGGGGGCTGGGGGCTGGGGGGGTCACCAGATTTATAGCGAAAGGGTTTGAGCCCTGTTTATGAAGGAGATAAGTAAAAATGCTCGACTTGCGTGGCCATTTTGGATTCAATTTAAGTTTGTACTTTGTTGTTCATTAAGCGTGCGTTTTGATAGCGATGGTGCAAACACAAACATGGTGTGGTGTGTGAATGATACAGGATTTGCTTAGGAAAATATTTTTTATAACAAAAAAAATATATATTATATCCTGGCACGCTGATGCAACAAAAAAAAATATTGCTTTCATATTCTTTATTTGAATTTCTCTCTGCTAATGGTTTTATTTGCGCGGCAAAATGTAACCAATATTTTTCCATAAAGGTTTTATCACTGTCTTTATACATTAAAAATGTACCCAAATCCAATGGTTCCGACACGATAACGCGGCAAACATATTTAAAGTTTTATTTAATCAGTGTTATCTGGTCGCTTTATAATCAATAAGTGGCGGATTTGCCCGTGTAAGCTTTGCAGTATTTTCATGATATTTATTTCAATAACTATTAAAATAACATGATATTTATTTGAAATACTACAGTTGATTCAAATCACACCTACAAGAAATCAGATCGAGCATGAGAAATTTTGAAAGAATAGAAAAAATTTGATCACGAGGCAGGATTCGAACCTGCGTTTCTTGCCTAACCGTAGCAACGCCTAGCCTCTCGGCCACCCGTGAGATCGACAGATCGAGCATATTAGCATTTCATTCCATAGATTAGCCGTCCAAATGCTACGTTTAATTACATTCTAGAATGTTCGTTTGCGAAGCTGATACCTCTCGTTTTACTGGACGTGAAGGATATATGAAGTAACGTAACCCACATAAGACTAACCCTCACGTGATGCGCCGATATAAATTATTTGCTCTCAAGATTGGCTACTTCAAGCGATGCGGGGTGGATGTTACTCTACTGGTTTAGATAATTTTATGCTATTTGGACAAGTAATAGTCTACATTTTAGATCCAAGAATGGAGGGTCTTCGGGTTGTAGTATTTTGAGAGTTATTAATGGTAATATATAAAAGAAAGAATATTATGTAATAAACCAGACATTATCTAGTTTGTGAATTTTTCTTTTATTTGTTTGCATGTTTTTATGACTTCTTCAAACAATTCACAACGGATTTTTAATATGTGTAACAATGATAGACATTTTATACCTACTCTTAAATTGAACTAAACTTATAGTACACAAATCATATTGATTATCGATTGACATATTTAAAAGTTTTGTAAAAACTAGGTTTTTTAATTATAGTTAGCCTCATATATACGTAGTCAAAAATATAATAAACTATTTAGTAATTCAAAATGATGCTATGAAAACCAGAAGGCCAAGCGAGAACTTATATAAGAATAAACAGTATTAATAAATGTGAAGTGGAGTATCTTTCACAAGATTGTATTATAATAGCTAAACTCCGATAATTTCGAGGGGGCAAGTTAGCAGACTGAAATATTACCACGATCACTACATCATACTACGTATTGATCACTTACCATGCGACCGCATCTTGATTTATACATCCGATATTATCTTGGGTCGACTTTGTAAAGCATGGAATATAGATTAAATGTCGTATGTTTGTTGCTTCCACGCCTGAACAGAAAGACTAGTTTTGATTATTTCTTTGTTACATATTAGTTTTGATTGACATATATTTGTGTTAGGACCAAAACGAAAACAATTTCTGTTTAATTTTCTTTAAAAACTTGCTGACTAGCATTCTTCGAAATGTATTTTAAGAACTTTTACCGCCGATTAAAAGCAGTTTCCCCATACCATAACCACAAATAATTTAATGTGGGTGTCGAGCACGCTTCAGCACGAATTGGGCCAGATCGAACCGGAGAAAGTACCACGCCCTGCGAAACATCGGGGCTAAATAGTACCATATAATATTATTATTTCGTACGATAAGTGGGGGAGCCAAAAGCTTATATCGTTTCGCATTGCTTTCCTTATTCCTTATTATCGTCTAAATCATCATATGACGTACCACCTCCTTTGCCAACAATAACATAAAAAAAAAAATAAAAAAAAAATAAAAAAAAACAAAAACCTTCACTCAAACCCGAGGGCCGATAGTGACGTCATCTCCACGGACCAGACTTATCTAAAATGGATGGGACAGTAAAGTATAAGACGGGACCGCGACCCGTCCACTTCATCACGGACTATGCCGTGTTTTCATTAGCAGTAACGTATGACGTGGCGAGGGACTAAATCTTCATTTTTGACGTCCCCAGGGCGTGGACGCTGATGCTGTAGAGATCTGGAAGGGACATTAGATCTGGATTTTTTGAAGATTTTGAGTCGGAGTCGAAAAATATATAGATTCATGTAATAACTAGTGGGAATGTAGTTCTTTTCTTGTGGCTAAAGAAGATAAGGTTTTGTCCATGTAAGTGTATTTTGAACATAAAATTTAAGCTGTTAATGATAGTGTGCTAATATTTTTTCATACAAAAAATGCTGCTCATTAGGAATAACAATAAAGTTTTTAGATAATAATAACGCTATTTTTTCATTATTGAAAAAAATGTTCAATTCATCTTTCAGAATTACATTTTGCGTCTGATCATTTGGGTATTTGTATGCTCATCCCATTTGATACATCAGATATTACTGTCTAGTAATACATGTTTTTTGTTACATTCCTTCTTTATATTATTGCCTTTATAACTTTTAATTTAGAACCTTCGTCATGCATTTTCTTAAGCTCTCCTTTTAATAGAAAGAACAATTCTTCCTTTGATAGTAATGATCATTCAAAAATATAAATAATTAATACAGCTCCATCCAGTATCCATATACCGCTTCAGTCGGACGGTAACATGGCTAATGTTGATATATCGGCCGGAGTTCGGACGGACAGACGAGTTTTGTAGCTGTGTTACCGATCCGACCCTTCAATGCTTTAAGTTTTATAAGGGACTAGCGTTTGCTCGCGGCTTTGCACGAATTAAATTCGGAACAGTTCAATAAATATTATATTGCATATAAGTCTTCCAACCAAACCAACCCATCAAAATCTGTTGTGCAGTTTTAAAGATATAAGTTTACATAAATACAGATACGGGAAGCGACTTTTCTTTATACTATGTGATGATACACCACAATTTGGCAGCGAGCTTTGTTCATTTCGATCGAGCTACATCTGGTAAATTTGATGAGCTGCTAAAGCTGAAAATTTTTATTAAATTTAATTCAATTACATTGCTCTATTGGACACTAAAATGATACGTTAACCAGTTTTAAAATGACTTCAAAAAAGGAGTTGTTTGTTTGAATTAGTTAAGGTTTTATTGCGTGAATCAATTTTGAAGTTTTATTTTATTACCAAGCAGTATGGTCCCATTTAAATTTGCAACTAAACCTTCAAATTCTCTATTTCTTTTTTATGTCACAGCGGGTAACTGAGCTTGTAGTTCGCCTGATAGTAAGCGATCACCACCGCCCATGAACATTCACAAAGGTAGTGCCTGTACGAATGTGCTGCTCGCTTTTATGGGATAAGGGAAAAGGAAAGGATTAAAGACTGTAAAGAAGGGATGGGATGGGTGAGGAAACGGGCCTCTGATTCTGTTCTGACAATTTGTAAGGTTTAGTTTATTATCTTTTTATTTTTTGTAATGTTCGATCATACAATAATTACAGTTCAATTATTTTATACGAATGCTTGTTTTTACCCGCTATAAATGAATGGTATGGCCCATTCTACACAGGCTTTACCTCCATACAAAAATAAATATTTAGGGTTCCGCAACACGATTTGAAGAACGCCACTCAAAAAGCGTAATTAAAAATACTTCACCCATTTACATATTTATTTTAAATACTATTGCGTACAAGGTTTAGGAATTCTAGCTCCAGATTTATTTAAGCGAATATATTGAACTCCGAGGTCCATCATTGCCTCTAGAGATTCGCCGCTATTCATTTTTACATTTGACCCACAACGTTTGGTAATATTAAATTATGCATTTGTCAAGGATGTGCAGATGCACTGTGACAGAAGTATTGGCGATTTGATTTACATAATATGTTTAGTTTTAAATAGACTGTTGGTATATAACTGGCGGTAGCTGATAAATTTAATACCTGTTTTATTCTTAAGGTCTTGGTGTTGAACGCCTTCTTGGTACAGTGGTTAATGCGTTAACGTAGAACCGACAGCTCCTAGGTTCGATACGGTGGAAACGTAAAAAAAACGTCTCGGTCTAATAAGACATTGAAAGCTGATCACCAACTTGGCTATAAAGAAAATCGATCTGTAAAACAGATGTATATAATTAGCCCCATACCCCACTAGGGGACACGGGTCTTCGCTTAACTTTATCCTTAAGTTACGGAACCCAATAAAATATTAAAAAACATCCCACCGATACATACAAAAAGAAACAACCGAATCGAATCTCTAATCACTCAATCAAATCAATTTCACTTTCAATTACACGTGTTTTGATAGCGCGATTTATATCCACGAGTAACGTAAGCAAATATGGCCAATAAGTGTTTCCTGCGCGCGCCGCCATCTGTCAGTCAGCAGTCCACATTACCCCGACGCTTTCCTCGCCGCGAGATAGATGGCGCTGCTCGCTGAAAGATTTATCGGTTGACGATGTTTTTATTCAGGTCCAAAAGTTGTAATTTGAATTCTTTCGTCGTTTATTTATTGATAATGGTGATGTCAATTTTTCAATCAACCTGCTATAGTATCATATGTGCGAAAGATTGAGACTGGATAAATATATCTTTCACTCAAACTAAATTAGAAACACATAGGTTGTTCTTCATCTTGGTACTACGCGTGTGAAGTGTGAAGCCGCGGGGTGAATATTAAGGGGCGAGTTGTGACTGGTTTACTCGTATTCATAGAACTAAAGCTGCATAGAAATTTTGGTTCACAAGTGTTCGTGAATAACTTTTACGCCTTCATGAACGGGCAATAACATATGTTAAAAAGGGACAAAATTTTTTTTTTTTTTGATCTCATACATACCGCTGAATACGTCACTCATTTAACCCTCAAATCTGATTGCTAAATATTCTTGCTCATTCGTCTAAAATAATGTAAGATTGATTTCATATAATTTATTTTAACCCTAACTTTCAATACGAGGAAGTAAGAAACGCAGATTTAATATTGACTAAAAGTACAAAAATCACATCATTAATTCAAATAACTACACACTGTAGTAAAAGGATCGAAGAGACACTGTTCCACCTGTACATAATTCATTACAGATCACTCAGACAACCAACTAATGCATACCTACATAAAGTCTATAATTACACGAATCCAATAATTATATAAACTCAAAAGAACTGCCGCCCCAAATTGTTCTCGCATTAGATTTATCGGTGCGCCTCGACGAAATAGCAACAAAGGCAGTGCCTCATCCGTTGACAGCTTTATGATCCTAACAGTTTTTGCTAACGGCCACCCCCCACCCCCCACTACCCCTAACTTTATTTATGACTCAAGTTTTATTAATTAGCAGTTTTCGAAAGATGGCGATGTCGTATATCGTTATGTCACTAGTTCTTCGTCGAGCGGTAATTTGTAGGGAAAGCTCGTAGCGATTTAATTATTTCTTACTTGTTTTGTATATAAGTGTACTTCCATTAGATTAGCAAGAAAAATTCGTGTCTATGCTTTTCTGGGTAACAGTTTCACGTCTGTTTTATTGGTGGATTTTCTTTTTGACAATAGGTGTTCTACAAACCAGAGATTGGATCCATCCACTAACAAGGATATGGTACCTTCTATATTATTTCATTTTATACTGTATTCATAGAAATAGTATGAGATTCTTTCTTCTTCTTCTGATTCTTAAGTTAATATTTCCCATTTTTCATAACTTATACACTAACTAGGTGATGAGTGCTAAATTTATAAAATCTATGTATTTATGGACGATTAATCAGGCATCTATCTTTATATACCTCTTCCACAAAATCCAATAACATAATAACCCAATTAAATCAGATTAAAACTTCAAAACTCGAGCATTAGCAAATCATACCTCGAAAATTCAACCCTGACCGCGCTTTGGGGAAAAACGCCCTCCTATCGGCCCCGAGGCGAGTCAATCCGACCCATAAATAATAAATAGTAGCACCGTGCGTCTGCAGATAATGGTAATTTACGATTCGCTACCATTGGCGTCAAATCTTTGGCAGCCGCCCGGTTAGATCGACGTTTGGGACTTTTATGCCCTAATGTCATTTTCCCGGTTAAATTTGTGTGAACTCTCTGAATCGGGTATCGGCTTACAATGATTTATTTAATGGTACTTTCTGGTTTCTCTGCGCTTATGTTTACGTTGTTTTAATGTGTTTAGATAAACTCTGCTTAAATTTGATAGGAAAATGCCGTAACGTTAGTTAACTGTTCATTGGTTGTGGTGTATTTTAAATATTTGGGAAATATCGTTTCGTTTAGTGACGCATAATTTAAAAATACATAGTTATTTTAATATGTTGCATAAAAGACTTCATAAAAAGGGAAATCGTAATTTATAATTGAAAATTCATTAAATACTTATTTCAATTCATTTAAATCACGCGTCATTGACGTGTTAAACAGAAATTCGACTATGTTATTCACAATTAATTACCGCTGGAGCTATAAATTGACGAATCATACAAATAAATTAGAATTGACATCAAATTAAACGCTGAATTATTACATTGAAGTTCTATAGCATTACGTCGATCTGCAATTTGAACGAGCGATGTCGCCTTGCCGGCGGCCAAATAAATTACGAAGATATA
>NC_052121.1:716313-732387 GCF_012273895.1 Zerene cesonia | reverse complement strand
GAAGATATATTATTATTAAAATTTGGGCAACTTTGAGGCGCGGGCGATATCGGGCGGGTTGAGTGTTTGCAAATATTGTTATTATTTATTATGTTTACGTGTTATTTGAAATATCGTGTGATTTATACGTGAATACAGTTAATGTACGCTGCTGAGGTAAAGGGTCCTTAATAGCGGAGCGTATTGTTTCTGATGGAACGTGTAAATTATTGGATATTTATTATTAAAGGGCCCGACACACACATTACATTTTGATCCTGTAATATTTGAAGTTAATAAGAATAACTATAACGTTTGTTTATGTCACATCGGGCAACTGAGTGTTCGTCTGATGGTAATCTGTCACCACGGCCCATGGACATTTGCAGGGGTAGTTTCTCTACGAATGCCCTTCCCGCTTTAAAAGAGTAAGCGATAAGGAAAGAATGGAAGATTGGAATGATGGATTCGATTGGGTAGAATCAGGAAAAGCAAACGGGTCTCTAGCTCCCCCACTCACGGTACACAACGCGTATTCCACGCCGGTTTTCTGTGGGGTGTGATACTTACCTGGTGCGAGCTGGCCCATTTCATTCCAAAGCGTGATCAAATTCATCAAGAATTTTATATATTTTTGGTGAGATTTCGATTTCCGATACAGGAAGAAGAAACCTATACAGAAATTGAGGATACACCCGAAGATAGGTTTCAGTCATTGCTATCGTGCAACACAACTTATCTCGTTTATATTTTAAGATCATTAAGTGTCCAAAATGTAAATAATACATAGATCTAGGCATTTCTCTTAGAAACGCGTCTCACAGGTTCAAATCACGAGTAAATTAAAGTTTTTCAAAACTCAAAACATACATTCAATTAGACTTCTTATAGAAGCATTCTTGAATCGTTATAGCATAGTTTTAAGATTTACCACCTGTTCGGAAAGCAGTTTCTACATAGAAAAGTATTATTTATTCTACAAACACCAAATTTATAAATGGAAACAACGATAACATGCCGTGAATATAATTTTCAGCATAATTGATATTTATAATTGATGACCGACGATATTCTTCGTCTCGTGTGATTTACAGCGGAAGCGGTTTCCGTTGCGGCTATCTGCTATCGTTAATCGTAACGGAACTGTGGCTCTTTTATCGTTGTCTCACATCTCACGTTAACGGATAATCGTTAATTATCGTTTGACGGGCTGCTTGTGCGTAATGAACTTGGTGATTGTGAATATTTAATAAAACGTGCTTTATGGAATGCTTCTGCTTTGATACAGTCCTCGATAATTGTTTGGTTTTTTTAATTTTAATAAAAAAAGAAAAAAGTTAGGAGCAGAAAGAATTATTGTTTAGAAGTCTGGTAATTTCTTTCTTTCACCTAATGGAGTTGCGTCATTGTACAGTGTATGTGGGAAAGTCAAGTCTTATAATATTTATTATTAGAAATTTCGATGTGACGTGTCTCCTATTGGAATATCCGGTCTGTATCGGTTTTTAAACCGCTATAATAAAAATAAATGAATAACCAGAGACACCATAACATGAAAACCACCCTTCTCCACACTGCAAGACTGGATTTTTTTCTTATTTTCCAACGGAGATTAGGACTCAGAATTACAGGTCACCACTTACTTATGTAAAGTGGAATTGCATGATTTCAACACCACAACAATTATCAAATCTAATTTTAAGTCAAAATAAGGACAGGGGACGTAAATTATAAATGGATAATATATGGTCCAAATAAGTAACGCCATCTGTTGGATAGATCATGAATTACGATGAAAGCTAACATGGTCATTGACCATAACAGTGACATCTATACGCGCGTATAATAATATGGTCTGAGACCATATTATCGCCATCTAGTGTAAATGGTCTGAATTAAATGGATTGTTGATTGATATTCGACTTTTACAAGATATGAAATAATCGATTCCTTCGTGTGATTGTTTCACATCATTTTAATATTTATTTAGCATCTTCATAATAAGATACCAAATCTATTTATGTATTTGCGTGTATAGATTTGAATACCACACAAATTAAAAAAGACACACATGCAAATAATTATAGAAAAGAGACATGTGCTGATCTTTCGTACAATTTCCTCCCAAACAAATTAACTAACATTACATCCATCAACAATTAATAAAACTCAACCTGCAAACAAGCACATACATCATGGATTAATGATTTACTCCCAAGTACTCCAACCGCGCCACTAGATGGCGCTAGTCGCTTAAGCGAAGCCATTTTCGTGTACTTAGAGTGGCCTGCAGTGTTATTTATCGCGCCATTACCACGGGATCCCTTAAATCATCACGTGACACAGCTCGTACGGGACTAATGAATGGGACATTACTTTTTTTATTTATGAAATTGTTCGCGGAGCACTTAGGCGAATCTATTAGGCGGTCGGTAAAAATGAAGCGCTGTGTGCATTTTATTTACATGGCTGTTTGTCAAAATTTATGATCTCGTAGGTGTGCGTTGTTTTTGCGGTTTTCGCTTGGTTTATCTTGTGATAATTTTGTGAAGCGCTAACTTACTATTTGGGTATTGCTGGAATCGATGAGAAATTCATTCGGGTATCTTATTTGATGTTTGTCATAATGAGACATTCAGTTATTTTTCCGAAGAACGAAATGTATGCTAAAAATGTAGTCAACTGGTGTGCATTCATTTAAATGAAACAATCGGTACAATTTAAACAAGTTTAGAAACTAAAAATGCTCAAACACGTGACTGTTTCGACTCTGCAAATGTGATTATAATTCAAACAAAATGGGAATATCTTCCATCGATAATTTAGCTCAAAAGCACTGAGGTTCTTATTCATTCTTGTCATATATTATATTTACCCTACATTTTCCATCCATACGAATACTAAGCATAAATAAATGTAATTTTGTTAAGAATATAAAACTTGGATACAGCCGTATTCGGTTCTGTCTTTCAATGAAATAATTAAAATCCCTTATAAAATTAAAGTAAATTACGATAACGTATCTGAGTAACCGCAGCCCTCGGGCATACAGATAAATACAATTTTCAAAAAGACAACAGCATAAAGGGACAGTAAGAGATTATAAATTAGATTTAAAGGTATCCTTTGAGATGAAAATAAAATGTGACAAACGCAAGGAAACAAAGCACATACATTACATGTATTATCGTCTTTGCTAACAAAAGGTTGAAAATAACGATTTGCACGTATCATGTTATCGTGGGCAAACCCTTACGGTGGGGGAAAATTAAGGGACACAAGCAATGAGGTTTTGGCGGGGATTTACCCAGCATAATACCCACTGTACTTTTATCAGCTTCACGTGTATGTTTGTCTGCTTATATGCAATAAACTTCTTTGGACTGGTCTCTGGTCCGGTTAAAACGGACACATTTAATTTAAATTTTGTACGTTCACGAAGGATCGGTAATTATACAATCATTTCTTATTGTGTAAATTATAACTAGGAATAAACAGATTTCCGTACGTATGTTTATTATTATACTCTGTATAAGATTGGAGAGGATGTAATTGATTCCATCATTAAAGCGTATTTTTGTTTTTTAACTATTTTTATTACATATATGCGGTAGTTGGAACTTAAACAATCAACAGTACATAGTCCATATCGATCAGGGTACTAATCAATTTATCTACAAATTAGGAAAAACACACACACACACATGGCGACCACACTGTACTCCAAAGGGGAGCACTTTTTAACTTAATAGGGGTAATGAAATTAATGTTTATTTTAATCACTTGATGTCATCCATTGAATTTATGTATATAACATAAATCCTTAAATTGCGCACTTTACTAATTATCTTCATTATATCGTAATAACTAATAACTTATTAAGTAACAAATGATATGAGTTTAATAAAAATTCTATTGTTTATTATAACATAAAATCTATATTAAAAGAACTCTAATGATATTCCTTAAATACTACAGCCCTCTTTAGTCCTACCAAAGTTTATATCGAAATAATATCTGATCCTGTTTCTCCTACCGTGTCCCACACATTTAGTTAAAAGGGAGAATTATCAGAAGTCGTTCAAATGATTTATGTACACAATTATTGGGTTATTCAGGTAGGAGTGTCGCGGCCCCGATCTCACTTCAGAGACAATGAGAGATCAATTTAATGCATTTCATAATCGTCTTTGTTTGTCATTGTATTAAGTTATTAAATAGCTAATCAAGTATTGATATATAAAATGACAGGAGTCATACAGGGATTGCATACATATTATACTCGTATATCCAATGACGAAAAGATTTTTTGACATATCTATCCAGTATAAGAAATTGTTTTTTTCATGATCAATTTTTTTTCTAAGCTTTCGTTTGTTGCAACTAGTTAATACATAGAACAGATATAGATAATATGTGTGTATAATATATCAACTTTAAAAATAAAACTGCATATATGCCGTATGACTAAATAGTTAGTTAGACTATTTAAGTACCGAGATAATATTTTTTTTTGTAAATATTTCAATAATTTTTAAATAAGCTTTAGTGAAATCTGCTTAAGTACTTTTTTCATACAAAATTCACTAACATTCCCTTTAAATTTGTTAAAATTAATATAAATAGATATTGATGTAACAGTAAGGCCACCATACTTCTTTACTTTAATGATTTCGTTTGAATTTGTTGGTCGTACAAAGTGCTTCAAGATAAATAAATATCTGTTGTCCAAGACTTTTCACAAATAATTCCCGAAACAGGATTCCCGAGAACATTACCCTCCTTTTAAAACAGTTGCAAAAGCAATCCCCAAACAAACCGTGTTAACATCCAACATTAAGGGTTATACGTAGTTAATATAACAACAAGGTAGATTACACATAGTGGGCCAGATATCATGCGATCGGTCGCCAGATAATCCATGTATACGAAGTCCCAGATAACAATATTTATTAGACAACTTTAATTCACTCCTTTGTCTATCTCATCGATATGATTTATTGTTAATTAAATTGAAGTTCAATTTAGATCTACAGCTGACAAAGGAAAATATTAACAGCGGTAATTTATCGCTAGGCATTCGGTAAATACGTGCCTGTTGGATAGTCATTAATGATGATACTGATTAAATGTTTGGCCCTTGCTCTCATTTACGCGTTCATTTATTTATATACTTTATTGCACACACAGAAGATAGAGAAATACAGAAAGAACATACAATAAAAGAAAAACATGAACAAATGGCGCATTGTGTGATGTTTGGATGATTGTGATAGTTTTATTTAATTGTATTAGATTAGAAATAGCAAAGCACTTGCACAATTTCTTCTCTTTTTATGTAACCACTCCTAAGGTATTTTTTTTTTCCTTTTAGATCACAGATAATATAATTCTGTACTTTAAGGCCTTCCAATTTTTCTTTTCTTGTCTTTTTTACATTTTATCTCTGCTATATATGACCGTTAGAGAAAAAAATTAAACAGCATTTTAAATTCTTGATATTTATTTTTTTAGGACAATTTATTTCAAAACAGAACTTTCCAGAACCTTACGCAATTAAAAATTTTAATTCCCTAAGTGTAAGAGATGTTTACAACGTCATTTGAATTGATACAATATTTGCCGTAGTCATTTATCCGTTCAGGTTGAATCTATCACTGTCTGGATATCTGAAATCCCACAAGTATAACACGATTTTGACATATCATTGATCTATCCTACCGCGATCATTTCGACACCTAGCTTCTCCCAAGACGTCAAACTGCATCGTTCATATTCCGATCTAAACACAAGACTCATTCCAGAACAGAATACATTGCGGGTTTTAACAATCCATTTTAAGGTACACGGGAACTGATAACGCAATGGATTACATCACACATCGATATTAACGTTCATAGTGTAACTACATGTTTACATTTGCGCTCCCCGTTAAACGGGGTAAGTCACTTCTTGAAGCTACTTCATTGTAAGCTTTATTGTAAAGGCTCAGAGTTGTTAATCGCGTACATGAACCCGCTATAGTATATACTGATGTGTGTAAAGAGTTGATAGTTTGAAAGACAGGTTCTATCAAGAGTTGACAACTACATATTGTACGGTAACCTCTGTTTAGAATCGCACCGAAATTGGCTCGTATTGCGATGTTTTGTAAATGTCGAACTGACGTCGAAATATTGTATGAATTGTTTGATTTTGTATGCATGGAAGTTTCCGAATAAACGGAAGCATCGCCAGAATGTAGATGATGATAATTTGACGGAATTGAGTCAATCCGTCACAGTTGTAATGTTTGGAGAATTGACACTTTCTGTTGATACTGTTACGATTGGAATCATAATATGTGCAAATTGGAAAAAATTGCTGGATTTACGACTTTTCGCAGATTATTATGTATAAGCTAAATTTAGTTCTTGCGTAGTAAAGATTTATAAAAATAATGAAAGGTCTTAAAAGTATATACTCATATATTTCAATTTAAATCCATTATATAACGAAAAGCTGTGTTCATTTTTCTTCATCGTTATCTCAAATAAAAACATTTATAAGAATTTGATTGAGATCTTTATTAATACTCTTATAAAGTATATACAAAAACGAAAATAATTTTAAAAAATAACACTCCTGTTTTAGAAATTTTGAAAGAATAGAAAAAATTTGATCACGAGGCAGGATTCGAACCTGCGTATCTTGCCTAACCTAGGCGTTGCTACGGTTAGGCAAGATACGCAGGTTCGAATCCTGCCTCGTGATCAAATTTTTTCTATTCTTTCAAAATTTCTAATTTATAAAGCATTTCAATGCTATAAAACTAAAAATTAAAACTCCTGTTTTAATCAACGCATATAATTTGTTTACGATCCCTCATAATAGATGGCGCCACCTGTACATTGAGGCTCTTGTTACTTTAATAATACATTTAGATCATCAAACTCTAACTTTTATTGATGTGTACCATTTTCCTTAATCACAACCAGTATTTTATATATTTAATATGAATTTTTTTGTTACTTTATTCATTATAGCGTACTAAAATTTAATTATTATTATTCAATGAAAATTTAAGTGATAGTTGAAGGTATACTCGTTATAATAATATGCGTATTAAGTACATAAAATACTCAATTCTTTATAAAACTGATCAATTTTTAAATCTGCATTCCCCGCACTTTCCTGTACTGCTAATAATGTTAAGTGAATGAAACAATACAAATAAATAAATATAGTTTAAAAAAACTAAAAAACACGCTTTTCAAGCACATCAAACTAAAAACTATAAAATAATTTTTAATATAAGCTGAAAACAATAATGAACGAAAAATACTAATATTGTTGTGAATAATTTTTAATATAAACTGAAAATAATAATGAATGAAAAATACTAGTATTGTTGTGAAAAAAGCGTGGGGCGCTTTGTGCCATATTTTTCGTTTATCGTTATCATTTGGATAGTAGATTCTTTCACTCTCATAGTTATCACAAATCCCAGGACACCAAATCAGAGTTACATGGGAATTACGGTTTTACTGCGGAAAGGGTACCTGAGGAAACGGCCAACCTACACATTTACTGCCCGGAATTTTACTAGAAAAAATACCATCCGGTTTATGTAAGAAACATAAAATAGAAAAAATTTAATTTTTTTTTTTCCGTCACAGACGAGATTTGAACCTACGTCCACGGAGCCTGTAGTTGTACGTCAACTAAGACTGGCGCCTTAGCCCGCTCGGCTAACGAACGAACTAACAGTAACAGAATGTTATAACAGTCATAAGCTGTTAGCCCTTACGTAGAGGATACGTAAGGAAATTGTTAAATCCTGGCGCTCCTGATCAGGATAATGGGGTAAACTTACTATATTACTCTATTGGCACCAGTTCTTAATAAGTGTACAAAGTTTGAATGAAATCGGTTCGCGGGAAGTGGGAGAAAAACGGGTGTGAGTTACATACATACATACAAACATACAAGTGAAGCTAATAAAAGCGTGTTAAAAAGAATAAAAATATATCAAAAATACTCTTTAACAGTTATTCTGAAAGTATTACACATAAAATTATATCTCTATGAATATGAAACTAAACTTAAAAAAGCGTGTAAAAACCACAGCAGACAACAAAATCAAACCAAGAACGGCATCCATACTAAATTCATTAAAAAAAGTATCAAATCCGTTCAAGTATCAACTGATTGCTCCTCAGTGAAATACAAATCATTCCGATACATTTCCATTCCGATTGATTTATTCCGTATTACTATTAATTTGGAAAGAATCACAGGGTCCCGAGTTATTTATTAAAACGTTAAACCCCAATCTGATAGCAGCTTATTTATGACTAGGTTTTTTTTCTCGTCATATGTACGACCTTCGTCGGTCGGTGAATAAATTATTATATACGTCGGATAGTTATAATTTATATCGATGGTTTATTTTGAATCCTCGGATAGACTTCGACGTTTCGAAGGAGAGCTCTGTCCGCCTTTGAACAGTTGGGTATCATTTGTATTATAATTCACACTCCCTATTTCATTATTTTTATGGCTAGATAAACTATTTGTTATTTTGAAATGTTCTACGCCTTTGGTAGCTTGTAAGATATATATTTTCGAGAAAACCTAACGAGGACTACACTCTTCAAAAACCAGAAAATCATACATCAATATGTCACATTCTTAATACCCTATGCTATCCGAAGACAAGAGGTCTATGCAAAAAAAGAAAATAAATTACATACATTTGGATAACAAAATTCAAGGCAACCTCGTATGTAAATAGCCAGCTGTCGCGACACCTTGCATCATATGAACCCTGTATTTATGTACCAAAGTACGATAAAAAACTGATGGCTTTTGAAGGCCCAGTTTCGCTTTTTTCCCTATACGGGTAAAGTTTCGTGAGTTTTGAGGGTGGAGGTAGTCTCTGGAAGAACTGCTCCGATTTTAAATTATTTTATGAATATACATGTATTTAGAAATTTAGTAGGGGATAGTCTCTGGACAATAAAAAAGCACGTGGTCTGTGAGTGTCATAGGCTGTTTTTTATTTGTTTTTTTTTGTTGGTCGAACTGCCAGTTATTTATATTTCGTTGATTTTATGCCAACCACATGCAAGTGATCAAAAAAGATTACAATATAGTAATACATGCATTTGATATTTGAATATTACTTTATACATCACATTTTATTATGGCAGAAGTCATTTACAGTATATAAGATTATGGGGGAATGATATTTGAAATACATTTGTTGCAATGATAATAATAAACTTCTTTTTATTCACATAGATTCCACTACCCTTAACCTATTCCATAAAAATGCGGCTGGCGGCGAAATGCAGACTAAAACACAATTAAATCACCAGTGATCTAAGATCGAGATAGCATCAGATGCGCCTGCGCACTAATGATAATACCGACCCGACAATTAAACTCCATTCGTACTGGGTTGGACCTTGTCACTATTGATTTGTGATTGATCCTATATAAGTCTAAAAGCTATCAAAATTGAACCTTAAAACTTGTATATAGGGTAGAAATTCAAACGAAATTCGAGAACCAATATAAGGGAGTAAGGTCTATGCCTTCGAAGCGATCGAGCAACTTATTTTGTGTCTTGCTGCGTTAAAACGGATTAATTTTAAACCCTTTTGATGAACAATAAAATCGATATTCCCCTAACTGGATTTGAAATGATTTTCGACTCTATTGCCTAAGAGATAGCGTTATGAGGTTTTTGACGTTGACTGATTAGGTTTTTTGTGCGTTACAGTTTTCCAAAGGTGTTATTATATACTTATTTATGGAAATGTATTAAGATGATATACGTGATGAAGGCGGTACTTGGGCGGTAATAAATAGTATGTATTATACAATTCGGACGTTGTTTTTTGTAGTTTCAACAATGGTTTTTTAAAAAACATTTGATTAATTCTTGTTACGATTGCTATACCTTTGTGTATGTTTTACAGCTGCTCTTGTGTTTGTAAAAAAGTAGAAGTTTGAAGTTAATATTGTCTTACATGTCATTTGCGTATTATTTTAACCGTATAATCAATTAATGTTATAGTTTTTAGAACTTGCGGGCAATACCAATTTGTGTTACTAAAATTAATCATTCAAATATAAATAAGACCCAATAACGCTTCCAGCCTGTTAAAGCCTCAAATATGCATGGAGATTTGTAGTAGATCCTTTCTCTTTCCCCTTGGAAGATAGCTTTTTCCATTGTCTTTATTTAACTCTTCAATAATTGTTATAATTCGTTATACTTTTTTAAGAAGGATATAACGTAAAAGACTGTAATTTTTAATTCCACAAAAGTACCATACTATGCCATAAATATATTAGGTTTTTCTTCAATTATACACAAGCGTTTCGCCCCGGCTTCGCCCGTGTTACATGTATAATCTATTGCACAGGGGTCACATATATATCTAACGGTGAGTGAATTTTTGGAAATCGATCCAGTAGTTCCCCGAGATTACCATTCTCACAAACAATAAAGAAATTCTTCAATTAGAAATTAAAGAACTTTTTAACGGATTTTAAACGCGATTTATTCATTATATTATTAACCCGACGTTTCAAACACTTTACAGCGAGCGTGGTCACGGGGAGACTGAGATGTTACATCTTGTGTTCGAAACGTCGGGTTAATAATATAATAAATTATCGCGTTTAAAATTCGTTAACTTTTTTTTTTAATTTCTAAATATATAATACTCGCGTAAAATCAAACACAAGAAAATACTAAATTCTTCAATTGTAAATTATTAGTATATGTTCATTAGCAGATATTGAAGAAATGCATCGACATATATGAATTATACGGGTCGATTGCTTTAAGAAGTATGAATTAAAATTCCCTTCTATCCAAAGATAGATACCGAAGTGGACGGATCCCTTCCGTCAGGAGGATCGAAAGTTAGTAATTAAGACGACAATAAATTACTAAAAGGCGGGACTGGTTAGGTCGTGTTCACATGGTATTCATTATGAAGATATTTCATTTGATATTTAGGTTATAGTTGTATCAGTGATAGAAAATCGAAGTATGTATATTTAAGCACATTAAAATATGGGAACACTCTGTTCACAAATATATACAGATATACTATTTTTAAATAAAAAAGGTTCTTATCTAATCAGTTTAAACTATGCTGTTCTTACTAAGTCAGTTAGTTTTGAATAATGTGAAAAGTGATTTGATGGTAGAAGACATTGAGAATCCTACTAAATGCGAAAGTTTGTAAGGATGTGCGTGTGTTTGTTGCTCTTTCACGCAAAACTACTGAACTAATTACAATTAAATTTGGTACGTAAACAGCTGGTCCACTGGAATGACATATAGGCAACTTTTTTCCCGATATTCCTACGGGATACGGACATACGCGGGTGAAACTGCGGGGCGGAGCTAGTATTCAATAATTTCAAAAGAAACCCGGTTTAGAAACAATTGTTTGTAAATTATGTAACACGCGTCTTATAAACTTCGCCTAACCTTAAATCATGTTGGTTCGGAGTGACATGGCGTCGACTGTTAATTGCTATAAACATAGGAATTTCGGCGAAACACGCGAGATTTATGTAGTTTTGTTACCCAGCCTTTAATAGTCGGCCATCTTTCTTTATCAAGACGTTTCTATGATGTAACAAATACAATAGCTTATTGTGGTTTGTAAGCGAATGCTATGAACATATTTTACGGAGATATGAAGTTGTGTCTATTTGTATATATGTATTCATTTTTTTATGATTGTGTGTGTAAAATATATGTTTAACCAGCTGTGGCGATAGGTGTGGTCAGGGGGATGATTTTCAGTTGATGATTGTCAGATGATAATGATTGAGTCAATCGTGCGGCGCCGTAAAAGTTTATTTAAAATGAAGTCTATGAGAAAAAAAGCCTTTTAAAGTAAATTACATATACGAGATAAAATATGAGTTGCTAAGGGATATTAAGAAAATCGTTTAGTCGACTCATTGGTAATATAAAAATTCAATGTGCAATTAATAAAAACCAAATATGTTTTTAAGAAATTCAATTAAAAATCCTTAATTCCCTGTTAAACTAAGAAATATTGTTTTAAGGGTTTCGTACCCAAACAAAATAGTCCTATATTATTACGAATTTGCGGACTGTCTGTCTGTTTGTCCATTCGTTAGACACCAGACTGCATCTCATAAGCCGTTACAGTTAGACAGTTGAAATGTTGAGTGATATTGTAAACATATAAACAATCGGATGCTACAACAACAAAAGATAATAGATGGAGGTTAAGCAACGTCTGGCACGGACATACATTGGATGGGTGACCAATATGTTACGCAATTGCCCTACAGTTTATTTGTCCGTAATCCTTAGTGTAGTGAGTCCGACTCGCACTTGTTGTTTTTTATTACATAAATTAACTTTTGACTGCCTCCTGGTACAGTGGTTTAGGCGCGAGCGTGGAACCTAGGTGTCCTAGGTTCGATTTCCGGTGGGGACTCACAAAAAAATTTCTGGGTCTGACAGGATACAGAACGCTCTTTTTTGTCCATAAATGAAAATCGATCATCGAAACCGATATATATCATATGCCCCATACCCCACTAGGGGACACGGGTTCACTCTCAATTACCAATAACCAAAAACGTTAAAAACAAAACATGTCAAATATGGTCCGATCGTTTTTATAAATTCATTATATTATACTTTATAAGAAATATGATACCAAATCTCAATATAAGTGGATATGAGATTCGACATACGATGAGCGTTGATTTTAGATGTTTGCACGAACAACTGTAAAGTTTTACGAGTTTTAAATTAGCGTCCATTTTGCTTTCGAACTATTGACACGCTTGAGATCGGCTCGATTTGTGCGTGTGTCCACTGTACTGCGTTATTTTGGATTTTCATTTTGTGTGTGATATCTCTGATTTAAATATGATAGAGATGCCTTCCTAAGAGTAAAGTGCCTATGACTTTATACATGTTATTTGGAAACGTATTAATTAGATTTCAATTCATTCAATCAATTTATTGGACAGTTTTTTTACTATATTTATCTTCAGAATAAAATTAAATAAATCGTGAAAATGAACACAAACAGAAAAGTTATATTTTGGAGTAGTTATTTGTTATACAATTAAAAACAAAAAAACGTACACCGTTTCTGCTTTTTTCATATTTTACACGTGCTGAACTAGAATACTAACACGTATATAAATGTTTTCATGCATGCGATACGACATTAACAAAAAGTCGTACTGCAATGGAGATACGATTTGTCGCATCAGTCGTGGATGCGCTTGCGACACGTGATCGTTCCGTTTATCTGTATCGATGTGAAAGGTGTCGTCGCATAATTTTTTAATAGGCTCCTGAGGTCACCTTGAATCCGCTATGTTCGAGGTACATTGTACATACGAGAGGTTCTTATAATTTATCCCCGAAGTTTGGACTAATAACTAATGGCTGATATAAATTTTATTAACAAAATAGAAGACTCATAGAATACTGCATACGAGATTATGGGAAAAACGGCGATCTTATCGCTATTCAAACGACTTCTACCAGACAACCACAAAGCCAGAGCAAAGCCGCAATGTAAAGGTAATGTCATTAACACAACCATCGTACCAACCAAGTGTTTGATAAATAAAATGATATATTCATACCAATATTTCAAATACGAAAGTAACTCTGTCGGTTTGTCTGTTTACGTTAAAACTCAGTACTCGATAATTTGAGATCCATGAAAAGAGCATTGAATAGTTTTCATCATATCATAATTATGACGAAGTGTGTTGTTTGTTTCTTCGTCTCTCTTTGACGTGGCAGCGGGGCGCTTTTATCATCATTTAACTCATTTAAATTGGTCTTATTATGCAAATATTGTATGAATTATTCTTATAAGTTTGTATTATTTTACTATTATAATTGCAAATTTGAACTGTTACTATTGAATTAAATTTAAATCATTTAAATATTGACTTATTTGTAAATAAGGTGTATAATGATTTAGAAATTAAAAGCTTCTTAGCGGATTTTAAACGTGTTTTATTCATTATCTTATTAACCCGACGTTTCGAACCCGTTACAGCAAGCGTGGTCACGGGGAGACTAGAGAATAAGATAATGAATAAATCGCGTTTAAAATCCGTTAAAAAAGCTTATGATTTCTACATGTATAATACTCGCGTAAAATCAAACACAAGAAAATACTGTGTATAATCATTATTTTATTATCTATACATTGTAATATTTTTTTTTCATACACAAGAGCTAATACATTTGGATAGTATTAATTAGATATTTATTCTTAATCTAATTCAAATATATCTATAAAAATTATGATTCTAGTATCTATTTATTGGACTCTTTTTAATAGATATTTTGATTTCCAGTCTATATGAGTACACCACACTTCCAAAAGACAATTTGCTACAGTTAATATTAAACCGATAACCGCGTGTTCGTTTATTTAGCTGTTTTTAATTTGCCATATAGATATTGATAATTTTGCAATGTTGGTTATTAAGTTTTTATATAATGTGTATAATTGCAATTTTAGTGTGCATACCTCCGAGTCGATAATAATGTTTCGTAATTATAACTTTTAATTTATTTAATATTGGAAAAATCAACGTTTTCAGACCTCCTATAGATTAATTTAATAAGCGATTATACGTATGTTTAAAACAAATATAAAAAAAAAATCTGTTACCATCTACATTTACATAAACTTTTACATTTTGCTTTGTATTTTTAACTTAACAACATATTATATTATTTACAGATAATTTTTTTTATTTATTTATTACTCTTTAACAAATAATTGTACAGGAAACTTAAAAATATATATATTAGTAACAAGTAAAAAAGAAAGAGTACAATTTGTTGGGCGGCCTTATCACTCAGAAGTGATCTCTTCCAGGCAACCCGGAATTTTCAAGATTCAATTTAAAAAAAAAATGTTTTGGTTCGTAATTAAATAAAGCACACGAGTGGTGGGGGTCAGTCGCCACAGAGCCACGGGCGAGTATGTATATGTATACTACCTGGTGTGATATGAAACACTAGAACCGTTTAATATTATTTCCTTATTACTTGAAAGCGTTGTGTAGGTTTAAATAAATCAAGTGTAGTTTTAGCTGTTGAAAACATTACCTGCGATGTTTCCCAAATATACACGACATGAGAGACACAATACACATAAATTCAGATGATCGATAAAACCACAGATAACACTTAACTAATTATTTAAAGTTGTAGGATTGCGTAACAACAGAATACAAAATAAACAAGAAAATCCGATCACTTCACATTAAAAAACAAGCTTATGTCCATAACATAAAGAATTTTTAATAATATAAAACGCGTAAATTTTCCAACTCATCACTGATGGAAAAATAATTAAATTTCTTAATAAATCAAAGAAATATAACAATAACTCACTTCATCCTAAACCTACTCTTTAGTAGAATCACTAAACATACTATATATCGTTTATATTGATTAATATCAAGAAAATAGTTCCCTTCATCGCATATTAAACTGCAAGATTAAATGTAGCATTCGCCCCTACAATCGCTTACAGAGCGGCGCATTACGAATTCAGCGCAATTACAATATCAAATAAAATCCCATGAACTGATAACAAAATAAGATTCAATTGCGCTGCTTTAAGATCACTTGTCAACATTGGGATCATGAATTTTTATCGTCCCATAAAACTGTGATTCGCTCGCAGTGGCCAACGGCCGAAGTTATGTGCGCTTTATTGTGAACAAACGGGTAATTTTTTCGTGATATCGCTGCGAACGAAATTCTTGGATTCTCCGGTTTTATTCGTTCAATTATCGTTTATTTCTTGCGAATTTCGAATGTCAAAAATGTTGGTATACAATGTTGCTTATAGCTATATGTTAGCTATACTCGCCGTGCTTGTACTATTTTCTAGGAATTTATTGTATCTAGATATATAAAGCTTTATCTCATACTAGTGTAGTACATATATAGCCTATGTCACTGAGTGAAGTTGCAGCTTAGTAATGGTGAAAGAATTTTTCCATGTAACATCGGTACAGTTTTGTATGAAAAACGTT
>NC_052121.1:692272-715313 GCF_012273895.1 Zerene cesonia | reverse complement strand
AAAATAAAGCTACTCACGGATTATTAGCTTGATAGTAATCAAGTGCAAAAATGGGCGATGGATCCTGGACTAATACAAAAATACAAGTCTTTCGCATTATTTTTGGACAAAAAAAAAATTCAAATGGAAAGACCACAAACACAACAATCTTCCCCTTGATGTTAGGCGTTATTTATACACTGCGTCCAAAAAGCTTAGTTGTGTCAAAAGTTGGCATTAAATCATTGGCCACTATCTGGCCACTGCAGGCTTGACCGTGATCGCGAGGGACTGTGTCCATTGACGCACGTTACGTTACACATTAAATAATACACGGTGACGTGACGTGCTGTGTTGTGCTCTCGATTGTCTATGGTATTTTATTTAATCGCTTTTGTTTGAATGGGTTCCATAACCCAAAACAAAACGTGAATACTGACCATTTTCTTCCACGTAGTAGATGATTGAATACGCATTCAGGCAAGACAATTGTAAAATAGTACAGACGTTTCAGAAATATTAAATTAAAAACAACATCTAATGCAGTATACAAATTTATTTACTGTAGAATCAAAACTATCGTAGGAAATCAATGTAAGAACTGATATTCTATTTCAACAACGATAAATCTAAAAATTATTATTCATATGACATAATGCACATTTATCAAGAAGCATGCATAAAACTGTTCGATAAACTATATTATTATAGTATTTTCTTGTGTTTGATTTTACGCGATTATTATACATTTAGAAATTAAAAACTTTATAATTTTAGCTCGCTGTAAAGTGTTCGAAGCGTCGGGTTAATGATATAATGAATAAATCGCGTTAAAAATCCGTTAAAAAGTTTTTAATTTCTAAACTATATTATTTCCAAATTTCGCAATATTAACAATGGAAACCGTCTCGAACTAAGTGATCCAGTATAAGATGATATATGAAGACACTTTCGCACATTACAATATGAATTTTTCGTGTAGGGCCGGAAGCAGCGAGCTAGTTCGGCTCTTTGGATGTTTTTTTTTCCTTTAAATCGGGCGACTGGTGGTTCACCCACTGGTGAGCGATCACCACCGTCCGTGAATCGCAGAGGTAGTGTATCAGCGAATGTGCTTTTAAGGGGTAAGGGATGTAGAAAGGAGTAAGGGATAAGAATCAATCCCTTCGTATTAGTCATCATACTATAACATTTACATTAAATAAGTATTTTATATAGGCTCCAAGTTGTCTGAAATAAAAAAAAAAAAAAAAAACAATCGATTGATTTGTTAATAAGAAGTCAGTCATATTATTAACAAGATTGGACCTAGAATTAGGGTATAAAATAGAGTTTTAAGAAGCATCAGTAATTCATTAATTTAACCTAGTATTTTCTTGTGTTTGAAACGTCGGGATAGTAATATAATAAATCGCGTTTAAAATCCATTAAAAACTTTTTAATTTCTCAATTTAACCTAGTTTTATTTCCATTCATTTCTGATGAAAATAAAACTAAATGGTTTCTTTTAACTTACCATTAACGTAAGAATACTCAAAGTATCTTTTAAATTTGCTTTCATATTGATTAATTGATAGTCTCTCTTCTATGTAGAAACTGCTTTCCGAAGCTTAAAATTTAAGCGTACGTATTTTGACGACTCAAAACCACGTCTCAAGGAAGTGAAGTTGAATGAATAATTGTTTAATTTTGAATTTCAGTCAATTTTTACTTAATTGACTTCAATTACGACCATATAAATAATAGGCACTCTTTCATACACACATATCTAAAGTTACTCCTATAAAGTCAAGCCTTTATTTTATCCCTTAATCAAAGCATACCACAATACCGCTGCATTAAGGGCTGCACCTAATATCACGAAACATCGAATCGCGGCAGTTAATGAAAATCGATTGCAATCGAGTCGTTAATCGATTCTATCCTGTACTTTATAATACGTAATTAACTATAAATTATAGCACTGTAATCATATTAGCTGGATTACCAGTACGAGGCAGTATCGTGGCTATTTTTATGGCATTTTATAAGCGATTGGTCAGACGATGCAACTTAGTTAGTGACCGCGTCTTCACCTGCATCATGTTACGACTCTTTCACTTTTGGATGTATTATTTTCGAGGCAACAACCAGCCCATGAATATCCCTTGACAATATAAAAACTGCTTCATAACTTAAAGTTTTGCAAATCTATATCTTTTATATATATTTCCAAAACCATATACTATATACTATATTTAATGGTTTAAAGATTAAAAGTTTTGTTTGAATGCACAATCTTAGGAACTATTGAACCAATTTCAATAATTCTTTCACCGTTGCTTATGTACGTTATCTCTGAGTGCGTTACTTGCGGCTATATATGTACCACGAGCAAACCCGGCTACATTGCTAATTGGCAAATATAGTGCTAGATCTTTCTATAAATAAAGATGCTTATTTAAGCATTTATTTCAATTCGTGTTATAGTAAAGTACTATAAAGTCTTTATCAATCGCAATTAAACTAATACATTTCCCCTTATATCACACCTTATACATATCACAATATTCCACAGTCTCCCAAAAGTCCATAAACGTAAAACGACAATAACGCGCCAATAAAAATATCAATAGTACAGCGCATCGAATCAAAAACCTGCTCGAAAAATATATCAATCTATCGTATTTATGGCGCGGAACCAAATGAGCCGGTATAAACCGAATAAATTAGGAGGCAAGCTAAATATTTAACTGACTTGTATACGACGAGAACCTCCTAAATGTATCGCATAAATCGACCAAGTAAAAAGTCGTCAACTTTGTACTGTTCGCTTTGAGTGGACCTACCCTGAATATTATTGAACGTGGGGAGTTTTGAAGCTTAAGTCATATTATTAAATGTCTTGTAAGGTAAAAAGGAAACGTAAAAAGGAGTTTCGATTTTTTCTCTTTGCTAGATGTTTTTATACAAGTTATAATAACCCTTTAGTAAAATACGTATAAATCTTGCTAAAATATATTCCAACAATTTTGGCGAAATACATGTAATTTTACACTGTTATTACACATCTAAAATAAATATTAAAAACACATTGCTTTTAATATTAATCTATTATTATCAACATGCATACCGTATCCATTTTAAGAAGTTTTCTGTTGTGAAAATAACGGCATATGTAAGAAACGACACTTTCCATTCCCACAATTTAAAACTACATTGTAACGAGTCATTAAAAACATTATAATGTCACTAATTATATATAACTAGCTATTGCCCGCGGCTGCGCACGCGTTAAATTCGGAGTAGATTAATATATTGTTATTATACGTATAAACTTTGCTCTTGAATCACTTTTATCTATTAAAAACTCCATCAAAATCCGTTGCATAGTTTTAAGTTATAATATTTAAGCATATATAGGGACGTAGAAATATAGATAGACATTGTTTTGTATAATGTAGTGAAATAGTAAACTCCACCTTATCCACACTAAACCAATACCCGTCCCCATTAAACGTAATAGTTACGGGTACAAAATTTATTGTTTTTCATCTTTGAAATCTTAGCAGAGTCAAGTTGTATAAATCATGCGTTAATGCCGGCGCATTATACAAATTCAAATTTATAACCCGATAAAATTACGGAATGGCCAGGGGTGTCGCCCCCACCCCAGGGTGGTATCATTACAAACTAAATGCTTTAATTCATTTAACATGCGGGTTGCCAATACGAAAATTTCATCATTTTCACATCGATTTCAATGCTGTATAGTCTGTGTAATAGATTTTATTTGTTTTCTATGATCGAACAATCTACTCGTACGTTTAACTAGGAACTAAGTATTTCTTGTGTAAGGTATGTCATTATGATAAAAAAATAGAAGACTAAAATGACATTTTCCTCCAAAAGTTTAGGTATTATTATTTCTAGAACGGATTTTAAACACGATTTGTTCATTATCAAATTCATTATTAAAAAAATAAAAAATCCTTTCAAAAATATTGTATTTCGAATTGAATAATATTGGCGTACAATCAGACACAAGATAGTATCTTGTGATAATTTCTTTTAAAAAGCTATTCATGGTCATAAATTCAGTTTAGAAACAAAAGTGAAAAATCGTAATTTTGCCGTATTACCAAATTATAAACGAATTAAAAACGCCCCCAAGAAAAGGCTGCAATGAAAGCGCGAAGCAGTTATCACCAGGCCCATTTGATTTATATGGAAATCAGTTAAGCGCTTTTCTTTCAAATTTAATCGAATGATCAAATGGGGCGACATTAGCGAATACCCATTCATTGTTCCAAACCGCCAAAACAATGAGATCAATCGAGGCGTTTGTTCGAAATTCGAACGCGTTTTTTGTCTGTGGCTCGTGACAGATTAATTTTTGGCGGGAAGTATTTTACAACTTCGATGTTATGATTGCGGTTAGATAAGAATCGGAAAGATTTTATTGGTTATTTCTGAAAATTAATTACACGTTTTACAGATACTTGACAACTCGCTATTATAATTCGATACATTCACAGTTAGATAATGTAGATCTTCTAAAATCATCACAATCTATACGCCTATAGTTTACTATTTGTATAATATATAAAAATAATTGAGTAACAAAATAATACGTAATATGAGTGAAAACCTATAGTTCTTCACCTTTTTTAATTCTGGAATAAACACATGCTTATATTTTTCATTGAGGTTAATTTACCCGCTCTTTTTACTTGTTTACTATAGAATTAGAACAAGAAAAATAGTCAATTAAACTTCATCATAATAATATTATCATCACTAATATATATACACCATTCATAAAATCATCATCATCAGCCCATATAATATGTAGTATGTCGCACTGCAAGGACGTAGGCCTCTTATGAGTTCAGGTCATAATCCAACACCCAGTGTGTTGGCAGAAGAATCGTGTCGTTTGTCTTCACCATCCCAAGCGACAGTGATGTGAATAATGAGGAGATGATTTGTGTGTAAGCCATCACTTTTAATAAAGCCTTCGAAAACATTCCTATAAATGAATATAATTAAAAACGTAAACGCAATAACATCCATCATAAATTGAGGCCCAAATCTGTCTCGTACATTAGGCCGAAATAAATGTATATTAATAATAATTAACAAGTCCCCTGGCTACCATACATCCATACTGAGTAATGTTACGCCTGTAGAGAATAGATTTTTACGTGGGTTTACACTTTGGGTAATTGTTACTGCAATTGCTGTGAATTATTATTATTACAGTCGGCAATGGAGCTGGTGGGACGCCTGATGGTAAGCGCTACCACCGCCCATGAACAATTGCAGACCTTACGCTAGTTTTTTAATTGTTTTCGTCCCGGAAAAATTTATCACCAGGCGGAATTCCAACAGCGTCATTTTGGCCGGACAGAAAAAAAATATATTTAACATTATGGGATATTTTCTCTTATAAACTGATAATTTGTATAATTGCCCTTGTTAATATAGTTTAATTAAAACCAAATAATGAAAGGCATTACAAGTAGCTTTTATTTAAATTGAATGAACGTACATATTATCTTCGAAAATAAAAATAAAAAAACTACCGAACTCCGCATTCGACCTCCGTTATTTTTCGACTATAAAAACAGCATCGCAGACATTTCTACATCGCACCATAAAATATTAGCTAACAATTATTTCACGTCTTTCCCCCCGAGTGGCAGGAATAAATCAACAAACAATATGACACACTGTGACTTGCACTCATAAATCTATCACATCAAAACGTGCTTCGCTTCACAGTTCGCGTAGTTAGAGGTATATTGCATTGTGACGAATGCACTTTTTTATTTCGCATGACTTGAAACGCGTCGTGTAAGTCAAGATTAGTTACAATTTGTACGGCTGTATGCGATAAAATATGTGCGATACCGACTTTGAAAATGATGTATGTAATTACATTTTTATTTATATTATATATCAAACTAGCTGCACGCCCTGGCTCCGCCCGGGTAGTCATTTAACGTGATTGAAATAACATAAAGTACCCTATATTTTAAGCTTTGAATAGTTTTGGAATTTCTATATTCCGTTGGATTTAAATTCATACAATTTTGGAGTTATGCAAGGTTTAATCAAAACCGTATGAAAATACGTATAAAATAATAAAAAAATATACATAAATTTTTTGTAAGTACGATGCCTTGTAGACTATCATTTTGAAGTTTCCATCAATCATTTTGATTACCCATTAATAACAAAAATACAAGAAAACACAATTAACAATGTCATATAAATCACCTAAACGATGTACTTTAAAATTAATACACTTTTTGGCCTTGAATTGGCGCTATGGCCCACTAATTGTATAATATTAACGATATTAGAGATAAATTCTACCAATAAAAAAAATTATGCCATTATAATTATGCTATTTATTGCTTAACCACAAAAAAATGCCAAAAAATATAACTTATAAGTGATTATTCGTATTAATGAAACTAATATGATACTATCTGCGCCCTGCGGTTTCACCCGCGTAAGTCCGTATCCCGTAGGTATATCGGGATAAAAATTTGCCTATTTGTTATTTCAGTTGTCCACATGTCTACATACCAAATTTCATTGCAATCGGTTCTGTAGTTTTTGTGCGAATGAGCAACAAACACACGCACATCTTCACAAACTTTCGCATTTATAATATTAGTAATATAGTAATATTATATAGTAGGATTTAGTTTATAAAATGTGATAGAGGAGATTTAAAAGTTTCACTTTATCTCTTTATTTTATAGCTGTTCGCCCCGGGCTTCGACTCCATGTAAAGCCTATGTCACTCAGTGAAGTGGCAGCTTTCTAATGATGAAAGAATTTTTGAAATCGATCCAGCCTTTTTGCTTGAAAACATACAAAAAAATGTCCTCCTTTTGATATTAGTATAAATAACGCATAGTTTCGAAGCGAACGAGGCAAAACACAAATTTAATTTACTTTAAAAATATGTTTGTGTTACGTTCCTTGGAGAGTGTTATCCTCGACAGATACTAGATGGCGCTAGGTGCCTTACGATACGAAGGAATTTAAATGTTTTCAGTTGTTTAGGAACAATGTTTATAGTTTGAATATATTAATATTAAATATAATGACTAATTGCATTATTTTCATGATTTTATTGTGTTCTCTGTAATAAATTGTTGTTAAATAGGTACAATATTTTTGTTATAAATTATTGGTTTATATAAATGAATGTTTCTTTCTTTCTTTCTTTCTTATTCGGTTTCTCCGCTTGCTAATAACGTCCCAGATATTTGACACTTTTGACGAAAATTTTTACACTTACATTATTAAACATCATTTAAACTTACAGATAAATTTAGCGGAACATATCAGGAAACTATGGAACTGGCCCATTAAATCTTTATTGTTTCAAATTTTTGATTTATAAAATCATTCAATTATTGCATTTCTGACTCTTTGATTAATTATCTTCTTAACATCTTACTCAAATACCAAAACACTAAAGATTTCACGTATAAATTTCAGCCATTCCGAACATCAAACACACAGACATACACGCGATAAATGAAAACAATATTGACTGATCCGAAATGAAATCGAGTTTTTTTATCAGCTGACATATTTACATATGCTTCATTTACATTTAACACGTCTAAAACAAGACGAAATTTCACAGTCCAATTATGGAGTCGCGCATGCGCACGGATTGTGCACGCAAGGTGACAGACATGTGCCCGCGGCGACGTAACACGACACGGGGACGACACGACACGATAAGGGTTGTCGTGTCGTGTGCGTGTGAATTTATTTAGCGCCACATTAGTAACAGTGCATCGCACGGTGTAACTGAGGGCTGAGGGTATGGTATACGCCGTGTTGGCCAAATGGGATTGTGGGATTGTCAAGTTGAACCTTTTGGTACTGGAGTATTCTGGTTTCCTAACCATATGTTCTTTACCAATAAGAACAGTCAGGTATTGATGGGGATACTTGGATTTTTTTAAATAAATTTATGCTCTCTCGTCTAGAACACTTAGAGAAAGTTTAATTCATAGTCAGCGGCTTTTGAGTCTGTGCTGTAAATATTATTTACATATTAAGGTTAATTATTATAAAACACCGTTCCAGTAGCTAGAAATAGTATGACCGTATTACGTCGCATCAAATATTCTAATTAGTTACGATTATAGATTTTTATATTTAGATATAATTTATGCTAGAACGGTTTCAATAATATTTATTTCTAGATACATTTCACCAATTTTAAGTTTTTATCGGCGATACGGTGACCAAGATATCGTAAGTTATAAATAGTCGTATCCAATAATATGCAGCGCTAATCCCGCGTGAAGGAAACAATAAATCACATCATTAAGTGGAAAAAACGCGGAGTGTACACGCGGCTTAGGTCGGATGCGACATACGATGCGTAATTGGCTCTTTGAAATTTTAATAATGTAGTCATGAAATATCGTGACGTGTGAAGGGCAATTAAAGGTCTAGGTTGGGTCTTAGGGTGCCTGAGTATTTGTTAACAATAAATATACTATGGATACTCTTATTTTATTTTATTTTTATTTATTTTCACCATTAAACGGAACTTACTATATTATCTTATATATAAAAATCAATTGCTGTTAGTTAGTCTCGCTAAAACTCGAGAATGGTTGGTCTGATTTTTATAATCATGATTTTGGTTTATTCTGAATAGTACAGGAGAGGTTTAAAAGCTAAGAACAATACGGAGGCGGGCGAAGCCGCCGGCGGGAAGCTAGTCTTTAAATTTACCGATATACCCATTATATTATACAAATATAAAATCAAATACTTATATACTATTCTGTGGAGTTCATGAGGCTACTTTCATTTGTTTCAGTCTTCAACCGCTGCTTGCTTCTTATAATTAAACAGAAACATATTTAAAAATATTAAATTAAATCAGTCAAGTGCGAGTCGGACTCACGTCATTATGGCTATTCTGTTCCTATATCTATTAGTTCTAAGCCCTAAGAAGTAACTTATATAAATGAAAGTCATCTAACCTTACTTGATTTCATTTTGAACATTTCATTATCATTAAAGATTTCTTCTATTTTACTTAAAACTGTTATAATTATTTAACATATTGAAATTTTTACCTCCTTCATAAAAAGATAAGTACAGATATCAAAATTTTTATAAATCCAACGGTTGCATTTTAACCGCGTAATACGTAACACACGTTGACCCCAAAACTAAACTTCTCAAAGCACCCAGAAGATCATTGACAACCACTTTTACCACAGTTTAATGTTCTCGAAGGGCGAATAAAAAAGCGGTGAATATGATAAAGAATGCCGTGAGCACGACATCGGGTTCGAGTCCCGCCGGAAGCAATGTGTCTTGTTGATTTGTGACAAACAGACGGATTGAGGCCTTGACTCGTTTGCGTTTTATACGTTAACTCTAAACACCAATGCGGTTATGATTTGTGTGTTATGTCTGTTTTAATAAGGACTTTAATAATAAGTAACAATAACGTTTTTTGTCTCTTATTTCAAAGCTTTATTTTAAGCGTATTGTATATTTAAAAAAAAAAGCTGAACCTCCTGTGAGAGTTCAGGCCATAATCCACCACGCTGGCCAAGTGCGAGTTAGCAGATGTCACATGTCGTCGAACTTTTGATTCTCGGACATGCCAGTTTTCTCACGATTTTCCTTCACCGTTTTGAGCAGTGGTGATGTTATCCACATGCGCAGATAAATGGAAAATTTATTTATTTCTTGCGAGCTCGCCTGGCTGCCATATACCACTATAACAGCCTTCATTACTGACGCAATTAAAGAATTTTCCATTAGTCTTCTGCAACGCTGACACAATTTTAGCGCGGCAACTTCATAAAAAAATATCTAATTCAAATTAAACAGTTGAAAGCACACTCAAACATTTGTTTCGAGATAGTAAATAAGACACAGGAGCCGCTGTTAGCACGTTGCTACACGACAGCGATACGGTTTCACAGCGGCGTTCTTTGTGGCAGATTGGGTCGGTCTGGTGATGCGATGGTAACGCAAATATACCATACATTTGTTTAACCATCGTGAAGTAATATCGTTACCTTTTTAATTAGACGAAATTAATGCGTAGATGACTTTGGATATATTTTGTGTTTTGTAATTTTAAGATTGAGGTAAGGGTAGGTAAGCGTTGTGCAAATTCGTCAAAATGTTGAAATAAGAAGTAAGTTTTTCGAATACCGCTTTAGTGTTCAATGAGTAAACTTTGGACGAGGAAGACAATTTAAATTAAATCAGCATAAGTGTGTAAAGATCACTCGTTTCACTGATTAGATACCAAGTTCTTATGAAACATTTCAATTGAATGGAACTCAAAAAGGGAGTCAATTATCAATTATCTAAACTATATATTTAAACTAGGTCTACATATTTAAACTAGATTAATACGTATCTTCATCCGTCCGCAACATTGTTATTTATCCAGCCATTTTATTCCATCTTAAATTCGCAATTGTCCCAACAAATCCTCAAGACACTTAAAGCAACACGAAAAACAATAAATTAAATGAATCGGATGAACATTCTTCTTTCGGAAGTCACTGTAGTAGATTTACAGAGAGCCATTATATTACTTTATATACAATATACATACTAGGCGTGGAATTTATTGCTTTCAAGTACAATAGGAAACAAAAAACTCCGCGTCACTGAGGGGAGATCCCTTCGAGGAAATTTTCTTTTGCCCAGGGTAACCCTTTAATTCGAATCGAACTAATTCTATAAAGCAACGAATTTTGACTTACACCCTCTGTCATTTGCTCTGGAGATTCGCTTAATTAAGGTTCTTTTGCTTTTATTGTTGGGCAATTTTGAAAATGCGTTAAAATGCAGAAGTGTTAGTAAGTAATCGTCTTCTATATTTAAATAACTTTTAGGGTAATAAATAAACTTTCTCATGAAGTTTATCCATGGTCATCGAACTTCTCAATTGAAAACTTATGAATCGTGTGTTTGAAACACATCAGTTTCCAAATATTACAGCATTCTACTAACATGACATATTAATACAACTGTGAAACTGTCCTTTTCCCAAATAATTTGGATAACATTTGATGATTTAACAAAAGCACCAGTAAAACAACTTTACTGAAGAGCTCCAACGAAAATACCTGAAGGTTCATTCGTGTCATCATCCTCACAGACACCTCTAAACAGAATCTATTGATAGCAAGCCACCATTCCGTCAAGCGCTTCATAAATATTCAAGTAACTCCACTTGATTACAGTTAAATAATAAATTCAATTCGCCTCTCAAATATTTTCCCTAACGTTTCTATATTTGGCTGGGATGCGAATAATGGTGTTATTTAGTCTTGCAATATGCTAAGATAGTAGGCTGGAGGCATTAACAAGTCAGGAGATGCTTGGGCGGGAAAGAGGAAAAAGCTGTGGAGTGACTTGGTTGGATTTTTTTGTGATGTTCGTGTGTGGGTTACATCAATTTTATTGTAACATTTCATCTAATTAAGGTCAGGATCAAACACGTAGTATGATGTTTCTGTATAGTTTATAATTATTTCTCTATTTATTTTAATAATAGATAGAATCTGTAAAATAATATGTCTTATATATCTAGTAGAATTTTTGATAGACTTATGATAATGTCAGTATTTGAATAATGTGAATGTTTATTAAAAAAAGTAATTACATACATTTTAGAATTGACCTCATAAAAATTGTGTAGCAAGTGCGACTCCACGGTTTCCGGGAACAAATTTTTACGACATCACTGAGGCGAACACCGCGCTACCCTCTTGCAATTTTCGAGCTTCTGGCGCAACTGTTAAAAACACAATGAATAATTATTGGCCTCTGTTTCTCGTTCTATCTACTGCTTTTTCAAAACGACATCATTATGGTGTATTCATTTTACGGGAATCGCTTTTGGAACTTTTTCATTTTGACTTTTCGATTTTTTCGTTCTTTTTTTTAACACAAATATGCAGGTACTTACAATAACAATTTTTTTTTTTTTTATGTCATAGCAGGCAACTGAGCTGGTAGTTCGCCTGATGGTAAGCGAACACCACCGCCCATAAACATTCGCAAAGGTAGTACCTCCGTGAATGCGCTGCCCGCTTTTATGTGGCAAGGGAAAAGGAAAGGATTAACGACTGGAAAGAAGGAATGGACTGGGACGGGTGAGGAAAAGGAAACGGGCCTCCGGCTCCCCCACTCACCGTACGAAACACAGTGGCATGCCACTATTTCACGCCGGTTTTCTGTGGGGGTGTGGTACTTCCCCGGTGCGAGCTGGCCCAATTCGTGCCAAAGCGTGCTCGACTCCCACAATTAAATTTTTATTTCAAATTGCTATAATTTGCTTGATGATTTTTTGTGATGATAGATTTCAAGAACACAATTAAATTTAACATTCTATTATATTTTCAATCACAAAATCCAATCACCAATCATTCAAGCAAAAGTCAAACCCTCAAAAAGGGCATACCGCGAAACGGCCAATAAATCAACACGCGTAGAAATTTTATACAAAACATTTGCAAAAAGAATTACAAGCAATATCATGCAGTAGTGATAGTTAAAACGGATCTAATGACGACCTATTATGGTGTTTATTACGTTGCAACAAGGTTGTTTTTAGTGAAATAGTATCGCATACTGATTTAGTCCCTATCGGCCGTCAAGCTGATTAATGTTGCTAGTAAATCAGCGGATTACGACAATGCGAGAAATGACGAGTCGCGACTGGATCGTTTTGCGATACTTTCTAGTGTGTAGGTCATAAGCTGTAGCGTGAATTCTAACAGTACCCGTGCTAAATGGTAAAACCATGTATGACCATTTAAAGGAACTCAAATTAGAAAAAAATTGAATTTGTTAAATATTTGTGTTTCGCTTTCCATGTCACATGTACACCCGTAATGCCAGTACGAATGTTTAATCGATAGAAAATTCTCTTTTTCGCTTCTCAAAAATGTATATAAAAAGATATAAACTAGCATAAAAATCTTTGAAATTTTAAAATAAATTAAAAATAAATTTAGACATTTTTCTCATTATCTTATCGTATGCAGTACCATACCGCCAAAGTCCCTCACTCACACCACCACACACGTATCGAATTATTGAGTAAACACATCGTAATGCAAGACCGTTTCATTCCAACTGCAGACCCCAAGATATATTACCAGAATCAAATACAAAGTGCCGATTTGTTACAATATTTCGTTAAAAATTACACTTCCTAAGCTTGTTAGTCAAGCCGATAAATAGGCGTGTTTTTATTCGCAATTTATTGCATTTGATACCGACCACCTGGATTCCATAAATAACAATTGTAGCACAAACATTATTTTTATTATTGATTAAGTAAACAATTTGGCAGATATTTTGAATCCGCCTTCACTTTGAATATAACTGAAGCTGATAGTATGTTGACTAAACATAAATAAATATAACAATTTCGTAGACATATTTCTTTAATAGAGGGGGCTCCCTTTCTATTAGAATAGTATTATATCATGGTATATATAGTAGATAATATATTAATTATCTAATTACCTCACTTTCCAATACATTCAAACTGATAACTATCTCAAAACAAACAAACACCAACCACAATACTGAAACCATATTTTAGTCAAAACATTTATTACGCAGTTGTTAAATTACGCATACATAATTACGTAAGCCATCCAAACGTATTGAGTTAAAAACGTAACGCAACTTGTAAATCATAAAGCACATAAAAACGTCGTAAACTCGCACAAGTAAACAGCTAAAAGTAAACTAAAAGAGGACCGTGACAGACTGACAAATTGATTTATGTAGTAACAGGGTGGGTATGAGTTTGGCCGAGTGTTATCCCGTCACGCGACACGTTCAAGGTATGTTTTACTGCGTGACAATAACTTATACACCCAACACTATGTGGTGTCTAGACTCGTGGTTTTTGAAGCTACCTTTATAGTTCTGGGTTCAATCTTTGACAGAATTGGTAACAAATATATCTACATAAACATGAATAAGTTCGAGATGACTTTAATATAGGAGCAATAATTTCTATCTAGCTATGGTGTTTCATATTCTGAAAGATAAGGATTAGGAGAAAATAATCATATCAATGAAAAATCTGTGAATGAAATTTGTTGTTTGATCTATATTTCTACTCAAACAAACTCAAACATTTATTCATTCAACTAGACTTCTTATAGAAGCACTTTTGAATCGTCATATTACACAGTTATAACATTTACCATGCGTAGTTTCCCACAAAGAATGGATTTATATTATGTGGAACGCATCTTCATTACCTATAGCTGTAGCTGTACCCAATAATATTGACATAATATTTGATAAGTAAAGGAACACTTCCTTAAAGGCGTTCTATACATAGAAGAAATATCATAATATTTGAATCACAACAATCTAAACAATATAATTTTGCCTACGATACGGTCTCTTTGATAAATTGAGAATCGATTACAAGTTACTTAGTGGGAATGTATAATTTTAAATTAGTTACAATGGGGTACTATCACACATCATGTCCTGTTACATTTAATTTTTAGTTTTATCGCATTGAAATGCTTTCTTTCTTTGAAATACTTTTTTTTCACTTTTTTTAATTTCTCATGTCCTATTACATCTTATACCTTAACATAGTACATATACTATTGTAATAAAATGATAATGAATGATGAATAATGAAGCAGAAGTAATACTTCTGCTTCTTATTTCAGCCACTGCAGTCAATCTCAATTCAGCCTCGCCTAGCACAGGGTTCGCGCGAACGCAAGTTCACACTATTCCATCCCTCTCATATTCCGATAAAAAGATCCACACGATCAAAGATTCGTTTAAACCTAGTTTTACAGATAACACAACATTTATCTCTATTTACCATATAGTACGTACAATAAAACTATATCTGTGAATACATTTATATACCTGACACCAAATATCTCCGGAACAATTGACACCTTAAGTTTTATACCCGCTATTAAATCAGATTTAGAGCGGTGGACCCAATCGAATGACAGTTGGTTTATGACCATGTCCCATGTGATACTACCAATGGTGTCTGTCCCTTAATCGTAAATTAGATAAATAATGTGCTCGTAGGCATTTTTTATTTGATACGATACAGTTATGTTTTGATAGTTTGAGACTAATTGAATAAATTTTAATGGCATTATGGTGTTAAGCATTGATATTGATGCTTGACTTCGGACATTCCTGAATAACCTGCAATGACACGATCTGATTATTGTGTCGTTGTATCTATCCAGTTAAATAACTTCCTCTTGACGCAGTGTCATGGATTAAACAGTATTAAAATCACACTAACAGCTTATTTTAACTATACATATGTTGCTTAAGTGGTACATATGTTGCTTAAGTCACTCAGTATAATTGCAGCTTTCTAATGGTGAAAGTATTTTTTAAATCGGTTCAGCCGTTCAAGCATGATGCCGTGACCAAGGAAAACGGGTTTTATTTTTATATACATAGATTATGAAGCTGAAGAGTTTGTCTGTTTGAGAAATTTTGAAAGAATAGAAAAAATTTGATCACGAGGCAGGATACGAACCTGCGTTTCTTGCCTAACCGCAGCAACGCCTAGCCTCTCGGCCACCCGTGATCCTGCCACAGTAATCGAATTTCTTCTACTCTTTCGGTTTCATGTGCCTAAGGGGCACCCCACGCCATCTATTGAGATGATTAAGAACCATCACAACCAATACGAAACATTATTTCAATGATTACAATATTGTATCGATGGAACGCGGCCTTTGTTAAATTTAATTTTTAAAAATTAAGTTTGTCTGTTTGTTTGTTTGAACGCACTGATCTACTACTGGTCCGATTTGAAAGATTCTTTCAGTGTTAGATAGATACGTATAGTTTATTGACGAAGGCTATATATGTACTACGGGCTAAGCCGGGGCGGACCGCTAGTGAAATATATTATGAATGTGAATAAAATACACTGATTCTGTGAATCTCAAATTGGAAGCAAATCATTCATTTATTTACCTGAACTTCTATGGACGTGCTTTGGAATCCTCGTCTTGTACGAATACACCCAAATTTGATGAATTAACTTATAGATTCACCTCAAGAGCACACCAAAGATTTGAAGAAAGCACTCTAAAGGTGATATGACAATGAGGACTACTATCAAGAGAAAGAAATAAGTCCTGGAAGAATGGAACTTTGTTCTTAGCAAAGGTATGATTTTATTATATGCTGAGATTGACCTGGGTAAATATCCATGTCTGTTTAAGGAATGTTAATCCTGCGTATTCGTAGATAGACCTCCACAAAGATGATCTATATTCTGTCCTTCCTTCCACTAACATTTTGCTTAATTTCTTATTTATTAATTTTACAAGTTTAGACTTGGCATTGTCTATCCATTTCTTACTCTTCTTTGAAATTGAAAATTCAAATACGGATTTTAAAAGCGACCTTTAATTATTTTATTTGATTGTATGAACCTTAAAGTGTACGAGTCAATTGTTGACGTGACAACGTCTTAAATTAGGTTGCGGCTCGAAGTCACTCATGAAAAAGTGTAACGCCCGGTAACGTTACGATGAGTCACCGAACTATGATCGGTCCGCCGCGCGCGCAACACTAGAGAATTAGGCGCATTGAATCAGCGCGTGCTTGTGTCTCTGTCTCTGTCTTTTTAGTAAACAAAATATATTTTCTATAGTTAAAATTTTTGCAATTCTTATTTTCATTCAATTCCTTGTTCCTATTGTGCAATTTAATAATATTCATATCAATAAATATTCTACCGAGAAAAAGACGTTGTCACGTAAAATCTTCGCCCGTAAAACCGACTTTACAGGCAACCATTTTTTTATTCGTGTAAACTTTTCCGATGTGTGTGTGTGTGCTCATGAATAATCATTTTTAAAACTACTTACGATTAATTACGATTTAAAAGTTCGCTTCTACCAAGAACGAAAAAGAATCGGAAAAAAATTCGGTAGTTTTTCATTATAATATAAAAATCAATATTAAGATATTTGGACGATTTTTGATCAAATAGGTACACTAAAATGGCTGTGATCGACAGAGAGTAGGCAACCTTCATTAACATATAGGTCCAATATCTCAATTCAGGAAGCCAGAACTTAGGTAACAATACCACGTGCACGCAAACGAATATACTTACGTATTAACAGTGGAGTCCCGTTACAATATCCAGCTAACAAAGCCCTATCAGCGCATAGAAACATTCGTCCATTAAAAAGTTTTGTTTGCTCGGATTAAGCGCCGCTGACACCGACAAGCTTAAATCACTCAAACTCGACATTATCAAAAACAATGTACCAAGAAAAACCCATATCAACACACTTCGTAAATCCAAAAATTATCTCCTCACACTCGCAAGATACCGCTTGACATATTTACGGCTGCGGTTTAGGACATAAAACTAATCCCTCCTGAGGGGAAGGGGGATGGAGACCTTTATTCCTACATTCGTCACATAGTAGCCGTAAATTATCATACTCTGCTATGATATGACGGGGGCCGCCCATTAAAACGCGTTTGATTTAGATGGGGCTATAAAATTGATTTATGCCTTCACGCCAACAAAACCCGTGCCACTGAAGCAACTATTATATTAACATTTTCGTGGATAACCTTTTCGGGAGTGCAAGGTCTTAAAATTATCGGGCGGCAATCGAAAAGCGACTGACGTGAAATGGGACACGGATCAAATTGCAACGCTGTCGGTGAAACAGATTAAGTCTTTTATAATTGAAAAAAGTTATTCACAAAGTTGCATGTGTGTGAAATTTATTGAAATATGAACTTTGACCTTAAATTTATAGAATCCATTTTGCTTTGTTTTGCGTTCTCGGCCGGAGCATTGTTTTTGGGATCGGGCCCTAGTAATTTTCGACTTGTTTATGATCTAGCATTGAATGGCGTTTTGTTTTTGCTGATAAGAATTTAGATGATAGCCTTTCATGAATAATAATTTGCCTGATCGAAGAATATACTACAATATATCAAAATTTTATAGTAGTCGGTATCTCGTATTGTTTATCATTTTTCATGCACTAGCTATTCATAAACTGATGTAAATTTACTTAATTTTTGGTCTATATTAAGAGCCTCACAAACTAAAATAATTGTAGTAAGTGCACAAATCAAAATCTAGTCATCAACGAACAAACAGTGTGAGGAAAAGTTTATCCAGTGAGGGATATACAAGACAAATCCAGAACTCAGTCCGAATCACTAGTTGCTGATGTACAGACAATCAAAAACTGACTTTAAATACCAACGTTTGGGTTCAGATTCGTTTGTTTCAAGTGTTTGGTGGGGAAGTCGAGCAGACGGGTCGCCTGATGGTAACAACGGACTCCTATCAACATATGCTATATTCAGTGATATATTATGTTCGCGTGGAATGCAGGAAAAATTTGATAGAAACTCGGCAAACTAGTAGAAAGACTTAGTAACAGAAGAAATTGAAAGGAACCTTTAAAACACTATGCTTTTTTACTTATTTAACTTCTTGGATGCGAATGGATCCTGTGGTTTATAACCACAGAACTCAGACTATACCACTGTCTATGGTTTGGGTCCTATTAGAGGTTAGTAAAACATGTCTTGATATAACACAGAAAATGGTAATCTGATATATAAAACCTAGCTATTTCACTTAAATAAGAACGATTGTCAAGGCTGAATGAAGTCAAGATCAAGGTAAAAACAAAATGCTAAATGGCTATTGCATTTTTATTACAGTCTTTAATATTTATATATATTCTCCTTTATACTTGAGTTGTCGAAACCATACTAAAATTAATTTAGAAGCAATTTTTCTACATATATATATATGGTTTGATACAGGAAACCCAGACAAATTTTTAAAGGTTTTTTTCGTAAATACCAAAAAAAAAGACCAAAAGGGCCCTTGCGACAAATAATTATCGAAGGCAATAACTAAATAATGTTTTCTGTATTAATTTTTATCTAAATAATCCAATGAGTCCACCCCGGCTTCGCTCGTGATTCATATCTAATATATAAAATTCTCGTGTCACAGTTTTCGTTGCCATACTCCTCCGAAACGGCTTGACCGATTCCTCTGAAATTTGGTAAGCATATTGGGTAGGTCTGAGAATCGGCTAACATCTATTTTTCATACCACTAAACTATAAGTGTAAGGCAGAACAGCGTTTGCCGGGTGCAGCTAGTTACAATATATTGACTAGTGTCAAATGTATTTAAGATTACATTTTTATCTTTTAAATATTTCCAGTAGTTCCTGAGATTAACTCGTCCAAAAAAACTGATTTAAAGTATAGATTTATTGGTGTTGAAATTAATGACACGAAAGCGGTCATAATAAAATTAATATATTTGGTCAAAACTAAAAATAAAAAGTAGTCTGGTGAAAGGTTTTGATTTGTTATCTATTCAGAGATGTTTGAAATATTTAAACTAAATATAACGCAAAAGAAAGAGTTAGCACCAGTTCTATTAGTGTATAAAAATAAATCAAAGTATTTTCTTTAATGTATTGATAAATATTATTTTATTTTATCATGAATTCTATGTCGCGGTCTACATTTTACTGTTGCTGATTAAATAAGGAAATGGATTGAAATTATCCAAATAATATATAAATTTGACAAACCTAAAAATGCCAATGCCTAATGCCTAACCTAACCTAACCTAAAAATGCCAAACAAACTTCTTTTAGTTGACCAAGTATTAAATATCATCACGTCGTTTTAAACTTTTATTATAAGAGGAGAGATTTGATTTTTGTTTGTTTGTTTGAAATGAATAGGCTCCGAAACTACTGGGCTGATTTAAAAAAAATCTTTTACCGTTGGCAAGTCAAATTATTCTCTAGTGACATGGGCTATGTATCGTTTAAAAAAAAATAAGGGATGATTACTAAAACTTGAATAATCTAACCCAAGGCGTAAAAAACTTTAATATACAAGTAAGATTAATATTTGCGATAACAAAACAAGGAATATTTAAACATTCGTTCCTTATTTTCAGATGTCCATATTCATTCTTAACTAAGAGCTTATTTGACTAAATTTGAAAGAATTTTTCAGATTCAGTAATACCTGAATCTAAACTTACCATCACCAACTATCAATTCAGTCATACCGCTGTTTTCTTTCTAAATACCCAAAAGAACAATAGCGCCGTTTTTAACAGATAAACAACGACCTCACTCGCATATCATAATACGGAAAATATACGGCGGACATAAATTACATTAATTACTGACGTTACCATGATTAATGGCCACTACCCGCTGTAGATTTAACAAAATCACGTTATTAAATAACACGTCGGTCAAGCGAAATTCGCCGGATTGATAAAACTGCTTTTTATGGTTATAATTTTACACGCTGGTGATGCCTGATTATTTATTTTGAAAGTTTAATATATACAAGGTATGATAACAAATCAAAATATTTCACAACCTTGTGTTAATGAATTATAAACATTGATTTAAATAATATTTTCTCTAAATACTTGCCGTGGCAACCTATACTTGCTGTAGTCAGGCATTATATATTAGAGCACAAGCATGCGCGTACACACGTGCGCAAGCTATTCCATCACTACATCCGATGTGTCCGATGGATCGGACCGACAAGACCGGACAACAGGCGCCACTGTCAGCGACACGTGCTCTATGCGATACTGGATAACTTTACCGCCAATACGATAGTATCTATCTCATAGAGGATCGCTTGGAACGAAACATCAATGACATTATTGGTCTGGTCCGATACTTGGACTTATTAAGACTAAAAACCAAATCAGGAGAAAAAGAATAATATTAATCTCTTGGCTGTAAAAACAAAGTTGCTGTGTTTTAAAAACATAGATAGTTATATGTCTACCATATATTCATTCTAATATGTACTCTTTGGTATGATACATTTACCTGTCTGTGTATTACACTTTCGCTTCTGAACTACTAAGTAGTAAGGAGCTGAAAAAGTAGAAATATATTGAAGTTCGGAAATATTCTTCAATTCCATACAACTATTCGTTATCTTTAAATTAATATTGTAATGAATCGTCATACAGAATTTATTAAAATAAACGATTAAGATAAATTAATAGTGGATTTGTATCACGGACTAGCTTTCCGCCCGCGGTTTCGCCCGCGTGGTATTCGGTTATATCGCTTTCATCTCCCTATTTCAACTCCTTATATAAATATAATCTATGGCTGTGAATGACATTGACATTTGTTACTCGCGTTTTTTAAAATATGCAAAATTAAATGTACATTTTTCAATATTTCTGAGAGATTTTCATAATATTTTACCTATACCATAAGAACCTTCTCCTAATAATAACAAATACAAAAAAAAAAGAATTAGTGAAATCGGTCCAGCCATTCATGCGTGATGCCGTAACCAAGGAAAACGGGTTTCATTTTTTAGTTAACAATTTGTAAAACCGACGCAATTACTGACTGATTAGTATCCGATTGTTATTCCTAGCATTCTAAATATCTTAGATGTAGTATCAAATAGTTTTTGGTACCGTATTTTATAAAAAATAATATTGTAACTACAATACAACAACACATTTACTCTTATGAAGGGAAGAAAACTTAAAACTATTTCCTCACACCCTTAAACTCACAAATTCGACATTCTGACCTCAACCCACCTGCTCACACACACACACACACACACACACACACACACACAAACACACGCACACACATCGTTAAGTCATTAATTCGCAACAAAAATAATTAAGCGCACCATTCGTACCTGCATAAGCCGCATTTTATTTAGCAATCAATCGCGCTGTCCACATTTGACGTAGCGACAAAAATTGATGCTGGCGCGAGTGTCAGAGAGTCGTAGATCAGTTGCCGTGACACGGTGTCCTGTGTCGCGTATAAATAATACTCGATTGTCGATTGCCGGATGGTATGCGACGAGAGAGAAATAATTGTGGTCTTAACAGAATATCATGGGTTGGTCATGGAGACGATAGGCCTGATAACTAAAACATTGCTTTGGAAATATTCAAGAGACATCGTCTATTGAGGGGTATGTTCTGCTAGAGTAGTTTGTTCTTTGTAAATGATACAATTATTCGAATTCTAAGAGGAGAATTACGAAAGGAGGAACAGAAGCCTCAAATCTCAGTCAGTTTTGATAAAATTTTACGTTTTATTTATTATTAATTGAAATTTAACCAAAGGTCGAGATTCAATTAATAACTACATACAAATACGAGGGAAAACGTTATTTTACCTCTTACAATTAATTTTCTTCATATAATTTAAGGCTTTTAGAAAAATGATGGCACCATCTGTATTGGAAATATTATAACTTTTTTGGCCCACGCCCTTAAAACTTAACCATAAAAAAGTTATACTACGAGAGGCTGAAACTGTTAAAACAAACCACAACTGTACCTTCTGCATAAGCCCATCCACGGTTATAAAATAAATCATTGGATTGTTTCATTTCATTTTATTATGCCGTGTGCCAGTCACGCCGACTTTTGTTTAAAACTCTAAATAAAAACATTTATTGCAAGTTACAACTCCCCGTTTCAATTTCTTTGATTTACTTCGTGCGTTAACAGCGATAAAGAGATCAAAAGATCGAAGTGAAATTATTTAACAATATTTTTAAATACGACTTCTTTACCCGAATGTCGGTGAGTAAGAGTTTTTGAATAAACTTGTTTATTGTATATTGATGACTACATGTCGAATACGTTTCTTCAATTCATACAACATATAATATTATTTTTCCTTAACTTCTATAAAGACAGTCATTTGAACGAAATGTAGACAGGTATAAGTTTTAATGATGATATTAAATATTCATAGGATTAAAACTTTATGTCTTGTTAAACATAGGAAAGCACGCGAACTCAAACAGAATTTAAAACGATTACAGCATCACATGCTAAAAGCGTTATCACGAAAACGCATATACATCCACAGGCATCAAGCAAAACTAAATAAAACTGCGCACACCCTAATGTACAATATTTGGCCTATTAC